>NC_063047.1:1426349-1726349 GCF_018812025.1 Megalobrama amblycephala
CCGTATTTTCCAATTCCTACCTGCCACTCTGGAGTCAATTTGCCAATCAGAGCGTTGTGAGGAGGGACGGACCCGGACCCCAGTACAATCCAAACACAACGACTGTGAAGTTTCACTACAAAACATGTTTGGTCTTGTTTTCCAATACAAATATCTAAACATTAGTAAGAGCCATAAGTTATTTATTTCTTTATAGAGATGTGGATTTAATAACGGCTTAAAACAAGAACAAATATCTGCCAGTGGGGTCAGAAAAATAGACTTAATTCAAGATTATTTTTCTGACTCCATTGGTAGATATTTGTTCTTGTTTTAAGCACAAAATCACTTCATTTGGATCAAATGGATTTCAGTAAACAAGACTTAATATGTTTTCCTTGAATGCAATGCAAGTTTCTATCTATGTGACACATGCATAAATGTAATGAAATGACATTCGTACCTCTTGACTTCATTCCAATGAAGCGGTTCTCCACGATATCGATCCTCCCCACACCGTGCTTTCCACTTTGAAACAAGAGAGTAAGTTATTGATTAATAAATAAATAACAATGCACATATTCTCAAGTGACAAAGTGTACAAAATGACATTTGTATGTTTACGAATAGATCAAATATAAAGTTTTCGAATGCCCCCTTAAAAGGGTTAGTTCACCCAAAAATTACATTTCTGTCATTAATTTCGTTCATCTTCAGAACACAAATTAAGATATTTTTGATGAAATCTGATGGCTCAGTGAGGCCTGCATTACCAGCAAGATAATTAACACTTTCAATGCCCAGAAAGCTACTAAAGACATATTTATGGCAGGCTATTTTTGTAGAAAGTACAGATAATTGAGTGAAAATGTAAGGAGTAGAATTAAAAAGTCGGTTGAAAAATAATTACTCCAGTAAAGTATAGATACCCAAAATTTCTACTTAAGTAAGGTAACGAAGTATTTGTACTTGACACCTCTGCCCTTTAAGGAGCCACAGTGAAAACACAAGCATTGAGCAACTCAAGACATCATAAATTGACAGTAAACACTGTGTTTGAACTGTAAAGTTCATGCATCATGGCAGGTTCTGCTCACCCGATCTCATTCAGATACGAGAAGATCTCAAGTGGAGTGTCTTTGGATTTTCCTTCCTTAACATGCGTCACTTTGACTGGAACACCTGAAAGTATTAATATACATTAGTATAACAATCTCCCGAGGTTTTTTTGCTCCATTTCTGTCACCTGATGTTCCTTGCCACTGTCACCTCTGGCTTGATTAGTTGGGGTTTAAAAGACACTTAATATTCAGTCATACTGCATTATAGATTTGACTTCAATGATAGTATTGGATGAGAACAATATTTGCTTTATAGCTGAATCATATCTGCTTCATAATTGAGTTCATATTGATAGACAAAATGATAACATGACAGACAGACAAACAATATTCTTCCTTTTCAACTCTATATCTGTTTTTTTATCATTATGAATGTACATCTTACTTTAAAATAAATGACATATTTGGTTTTAAAAATGCAATGACCGTCATGTTTAAGTGTCTAAATATTTTTTTGCATCGCATATGAACTCAGTGTGATGGCCGGTCCTGCGCTCTCAAACACACTGAACTCCCATAAATAAATCATGGTGAATAGTCGACTTATTCATAGCGTGAAATGAGCTGCTCAGAGGCCAGAGGTGGAGGATACGAATGGATCGGCCTTACGGGGGGGAGGAGGAGGAACACAAGGAAAAGAGGGCGGAGAAGAAAGAAAGAAAAGATCCATACACGGGTCTCATTAGCATTTAGCACGCTCACAGTTGCCAATCATGAACGAAAGCCTGCGGTTCCTGCTCGTCCTTTCACAGCTGTAAATGTAAAGCCCTGTGAGAATAATGACACAGATAGAGCAAGCTGGATAGTTCAGCCAAAAATTAAAATGATTTAATCTTTTTTTTTTTTTACCTTCAAACTCTTATGATGCTTTTTTTATTGTGATCATGTCTGTCAAGCTCCAAAAAGGACCAAACAAACATATTTCAGACTATATATTTCAAGTCTTCTGAAACAGGATTATTATCGATAACTAAAACAATTAATTTAAATAAATCTGAAATAAAATGTAAATATAGCTGCAAGCAGCAATTATGAGGTCAAGCTGAATAAGGGCAGAAAAGGATCTGTGATCATGAGGTTAGGATAAAGCGGTTTAAATTACATCAGTTAAAGCACTTATAATGGTATATAACTTCTAAGCAGTAGGTGGCGCTGTGACGAAACTCTGCATGCATCCTCAAGTCATACCTGTGATCACATGTACCAAGTTTCGTGTCAATACACAAAACTTTAGCAAAGATACAGCTGCATATCCATTTTGGCGTTCTCGCAGTTAAATTTGTTGATGGAGTACAAAACAGCGGTTGGGTCAATAAAAAAAATCTTTTATTAACTTTTTGTCATGAGCGTCTGTAAATGTTACATACCAAATTTTGTACAAATCGGACAAATTTTGTAGGAGGAGTTTGAAAAAGTAGGTTTTGAATAAAATTCAATATGGCAGACAGTAAGTATGATAGAATATGGCGCATTTGATATCGTAGGACTTGGCATAACCAACAAATCTAATGATATACAATAAATGACAATATGTAAAATTTTTCATGTTATAAGCATTTTCATAAATTTCATTATATCTCTTGACCACTAGGGTGCGCTAATCTAACATTTTACAGGTCCTCTCAGAACATGGCCTTGATGAATCATACCAAGTTTCGTAAAGATATGTTCATGCATTCATAAAACACAGCATTTTATGACAAAATTAAAAATGGCCGACCAAAGTAAATTGGATATCGTTCAACTCAGCATGCCTCAAGGAATCTTGTGATTTTAGGACAAGGCATTCAAAAGTTATAAGCAAAAATAGCCATTTTTCGTATCTCGGCACCAGTAGGTGGCGCTGTGACGATACTGTGCATGTACCCCCAAGTCATGCCTGTAATGACATATACCAGGTTTGGTGTCAATTCACCAAATCATTGTGAAGATACAGCATCAAATCCATTTTTGCGCTATACGACGCGCCATACGAGAACGGATTGGTCAATCAAAAAAAAAAAAAAAAAAATGTTTTTTAATATTTTATTTTAAGTTAAAAAAAAAATCTTTTAATAACTTTTTGCCTGGAGTCTGAGTAGATGGTACATTTAAAATTTCGTGCAAATCGGACACATTTTGTAGAAGGAGTTCGAAAAAGTAGGTTTTGAATAAAATTCAATATGGCAGACAGTAAGTATGATAGAATATGGCGCATTTGATATCGTAGGACTTGGCATAACCAACAAATCTAATGATATACAATAAATGACAATATGTAAAATTTTTCATGTTACAAGCATTTTCATAAATTTCATTATATCTCTTGACCACTAGGGTGCGCTAACCTAAAATTTTACAGGTCCTCTCAGAACATGGCCTTGATGAATCATACCAAGTTTCGTAAAGATATGTTCATGCATTCATAAAACACAGCATTTTATGACAAAATTAAAAATGGCCGACCAAAGAAAATTGGATATCGTTCAACTCAGCATGCCTCAAGGAATCTTGTGATTTTAGGACAAGGCATTCAAAAGTTATAAGCAAAAATAGCCAGTTTTCATATCTCGGCACCAGTAGGTGGCGCTGTGACGATACTGTGCATGTACCCCCAAGTCATGCCTGTAATGACATTTACCAAGTTTGGTGTCAATTCACCAAATCATTGTGAAGATACAGCATCAAATCCATTTTTGCGCTATACGACGCGCCATACGAGAACGGATTGGCCAATCAAAAATAAATAAAAAAATGTTTTTTAATATTTTATTTTAAGTTAAAAAAAAATCTTTTAATAACTTTTTGCCTGGAGTCTGAGTAGATGGTACATTTAAAATTTCGTGCAAATCGGACACATTTTGTAGAAGGAGTTCGAAAAAGTAGGTTTTGAATAAAATTCAATATGGCAGACAGTAAGTATGATAGAATATGGCGCATTTGATATCGTAGGACTTGGCATAACCAACAAATCTAATGATATACAATAAATGACAATATGTAAAATTTTTCATGTTACAAGCATTTTCATAAATTTCATTATATCTCTTGACCACTAGGGTGCGCTAACCTAAAATTTTACAGGTCCTCTCAGAACATGGCCTTGATGAATCATACCAAGTTTCGTAAAGATATGTTCATGCATTCATAAAACACAGCATTTTATGACAAAATTAAAAATGGCCGACCAAAGAAAATTGGATATCGTTCAACTCAGCATGCCTCAAGGAATCTTGTGATTTTAGGACAAGGCATTCAAAAGTTATAAGCAAAAATAGCCAGTTTTCATATCTCGGCACCAGTAGGTGGCGCTGTGACGATACTGTGCATGTACCCCCAAGTCATGCCTGTAATGACATATACCAAGTTTGGTGTCAATTCACCAAATCATTGTGAAGATACAGCATCAAATCCATTTTTGCGCTATACGACGCGCCATACGAGAACGGATTGGCCAATCAAAAATAAATAAAAAAATGTTTTTTAATATTTTATTTTAAGTTAAAAAAAAATCTTTTAATAACTTTTTGCCTGGAGTCTGAGTAGATGGTACATTTAAAATTTCGTGCAAATCGGACACATTTTGTAGAAGGAGTTCGAAAAAGTAGGTTTTGAATAAAATTCAATATGGCAGACAGTAAGTATGATAGAATATGGCGCATTTGATATCGTAGGACTTGGCATAACCAACAAATCTAATGATATACAATAAATGACAATATGTAAAATTTTTCATGTTACAAGCATTTTCATAAATTTCATTATATCTCTTGACCACTAGGGTGCGCTAACCTAAAATTTTACAGGTCCTCTCAGAACATGGCCTTGATGAATCATACCAAGTTTCGTAAAGATATGTTCATGCATTCATAAAACACAGCATTTTATGACAAAATTAAAAATGGCCGACCAAAGAAAATTGGATATCGTTCAACTCAGCATGCCTCAAGGAATCTTGTGATTTTAGGACAAGGCATTCAAAAGTTATAAGCAAAATAGCCAGTTTTCATATCTCGGCACCAGTAGGTGGCGCTGTGACGATACTGTGCATGTACCCCCAAGTCATGCCTGTAATGACATATACCAAGTTTGGTGTCAATTCACCAAATCATTGTGAAGATACAGCATCAAATCCATTTTTGCGCTATACGACGCGCCATACGAGAACAGATTGGCCGATCAAAAAAAATTTATATATTTTTTTATATTTTATTTTAAATAAAAAAAATTAAAAAAAAATTTAATAACTTTTTGCCTGGAGTCTGAGTAGATGGTACATTTCAAATTTCGTGCAAATCGGACACATTTTGTAGGAGGAGTTCGAAAAAGTAGGTTTTGAATAAAATTCAATATGGCAGACAGTAAGTATGATAGAATATGCCACATTTGATATCGTAGGACTTGGCATAAGCCAACAAATCTAATGATATACATTAAATGACAATATGTAAAATTTTTCATGTTATAAGCATTTTCGTAAATTTCATTATATCTCTTGACCACTAGGAGACGCTGACCTAAAACTTTACAGGTCCTCTCAGAACATGGCCTCGATGAATCATACCAAGTTTCGTAAAGATATGTTCATGCATTCATAAAACACAGCATTTTATGACAAAATTAAAAATGGCCGACCAAAGAAAATTGGATATCGTTCAACTCAGCATGCCTCAAGGAATCTTGTGATTTTAGGACAAGGCATTCAAAAGTTATAAGCAAAAATAGCCAGTTTTCATATCTCGGCACCAGTAGGTGGCGCTGTGACGATACTGTGCATGTACCCCCAAGTCATGCCTGTAATGACATTTACCAAGTTTGGTGTCAATTCACCAAATCATTGTGAAGATACAGCATCAAATCCATTTTTGCGCTATACGACGCGCCATACGAGAACGGATTGGCCAATCAAAAATAAATAAAAAAATGTTTTTTAATATTTTATTTTAAGTTAAAAAAAAATCTTTTAATAACTTTTTGCCTGGAGTCTGAGTAGATGGTACATTTAAAATTTCGTGCAAATCGGACACATTTTGTAGAAGGAGTTCGAAAAAGTAGGTTTTGAATAAAATTCAATATGGCAGACAGTAAGTATGATAGAATATGGCGCATTTGATATCGTAGGACTTGGCATAACCAACAAATCTAATGATATACAATAAATGACAATATGTAAAATTTTTCATGTTACAAGCATTTTCATAAATTTCATTATATCTCTTGACCACTAGGGTGCGCTAACCTAAAATTTTACAGGTCCTCTCAGAACATGGCCTTGATGAATCATACCAAGTTTCGTAAAGATATGTTCATGCATTCATAAAACACAGCATTTTATGACAAAATTAAAAATGGCCGACCAAAGAAAATTGGATATCGTTCAACTCAGCATGCCTCAAGGAATCTTGTGATTTTAGGACAAGGCATTCAAAAGTTATAAGCAAAAATAGCCAGTTTTCATATCTCGGCACCAGTAGGTGGCGCTGTGACGATACTGTGCATGTACCCCCAAGTCATGCCTGTAATGACATATACCAAGTTTGGTGTCAATTCACCAAATCATTGTGAAGATACAGCATCAAATCCATTTTTGCGCTATACGACGCGCCATACGAGAACAGATTGGCCGATCAAAAAAAAATTTATATATTTTTTTTATATTTTATTTTAAATAAAAAAAAATTAAAAAAAAATTTAATAACTTTTTGCCTGGAGTCTGAGTAGATGGTACATTTCAAATTTCGTGCAAATCGGACACATTTTGTAGGAGGAGTTCGAAAAAGTAGGTTTTGAATAAAATTCAATATGGCAGACAGTAAGTATGATAGAATATGCCACATTTGATATCGTAGGACTTGGCATAAGCCAACAAATCTAATGATATACAATAAATGACAATATGTAAAATTTTTCATGTTATAAGCATTTTCGTAAATTTCATTATATCTCTTGACCACTAGGAGACGCTGACCTAAAACTTTACAGGTCCTCTCAGAACATGGCCTCGATGAATCATACTGAATTTTGTAACGATACGTTCATGCATTCGTAAAACACAGCATTTTATGACAAAATTAAAAATGGCTGATGCCTAAAATGGCTGACCAAAGAAAATTAGATATCGTTCAACTCGGCATGCCTCATGGAATCTAAGGAGATCCTCATGATTTTAGGATAAGGCGTTCAAAAGTTATAAGCAAAAATAGCCATTTTTTGTATCTCGGCACCAGTAGGTGGCGCTGTGACGATACTGTGCATGTACCCCCAAGTCATGCCTGTAATGACATTTACCAAGTTTGGTGTCAATTCACCAAATCATTGTGAAGATACAGCATCAAATCCATTTTTGCATGACAAAAAGTTATTAAAAGATTTTTGATCGTCCAATCCGTTCTCATATAGTGCATCAATTAATTTGACAGCGATCAAATTAATTGATTCGATATACGAGAATGGATTGGCCGATCAAAAATCTTTTAATAACTTTTTGTCTGGAGTGTGAGTAGATGCTACATACCAAATTTTGTGCAAATTGGACAAAACGCTCTAGGAGGAGTTCGAAAAAGTTTGGAAAATTCAAAATGGCGGAAAAATTTTCATGACGGAAATGATGTCATGAATTTGTTTTTGTTTCTAGGTCTTGTGCATCAAAAGTTATGAGCATAAACATGAGTGAATCTTTGAACTGTTGGTGGCGCTAGAGGGTTTGAGGTAGAGACTCCAAATTTGCTATGGAAACATTTCAGACTGGACTGTCCTCTATCTGTGTGCCAAATTTCATAACTTTTTACCATACGGTGCTAGGGTCTGCCATAGACTCAAGAGCGGAATAATAATAATAAGAAAACAAACGATTTCAATAGAAAACATTACATTAGTTGAAATATGAGAAAATAAAATAAGTTTGAGTTTGAAGTACTAAAATTATTAACTAGAAATACATAAAAACTAAAACTAAACTGAAATAAAAATAAGTTAAACCTAAATAGCAATATTTAAAAAAGCACATGATGAAATGACTAAAAATTAAGCTAAAATTAACATGAAAACTAGTAATATAAAATAAAAGCTAATTAAAAATATTAATAAAACTATAAAAATATGGTGCTATGATGTTTGACTGCAAGATATGACGCATGTCGGACGTTAACGGCATCAAATGTGTCCAATCTTTGATTCAAGAGCCTCTTTTGTGACATTTTTTGAGGCTTGAGTGTCACTATGCATGGAAAAGAGTTTTTAAAACTTAAGAGAATAACAGAATATAAGTTTAGAGTAAATAATGACACTGGACGAGACAAATATCGGGAGACAAGGCGTTTCGTCCCAAACCCAGAGACCCCGGGCCACAGGGCAGCGGCTAACAAAGCTCCAGAGCCCTTCAAATAGTTAATAATTAGATTAAAAGTTCAAATAAATTAAACACAGCGTGAACACAGAGTCTCTCGGCCACTTCTCTCTCCAGTCTATCCGCATTATTCTATTCGTTCCCTCTGCCTTAGAAAAGCAACAATGGCACAGAAGACACAGTTGTAGGAAAAATTACTGCTTTACATTTTTCCACTCTTTCCTCTTTTTTTTGCGCCGTTCCCCTTTTGAGGAGCAGGAGAAGAAGTGGCAAAGAAACGGGGGTTAAAATGACAAGAGGGAAAAGGTTTGGTAGTTAAAATTCTTTTTTATCAACGAGAGAGAGAGCTGAGAAAGTGAAGAGAAGAAAAGACGCAACAGAATAGAAAGATAAACCAGGTCTTTACAGGAGCGGGGCGGCGACGGGGGGCTGCTATTGTGAGAATCACTAAAACAGCTTTTCTCATGGACATTAAATGGACGTGCTCAAATATCTATGAATACTGATGGCCGATCAAAACGGATCATAGAGCACAATGACATCGCTGTCTGATAAAATCACATTACTAGTTCACTGGGGTCCCACACAACTATTGAGATTCTAATTCCCCAAAAATATGGGAACGAAGTCTTGACGCACTTTGTTTAACTGCTTGAAACAGTTTCTTTGAGTAACGAGAAGAGAAAACGTTTCTATATATGCTGCATGATTGTTGCAAAATGTGAGCTATCTTATCACATAGCTCTCTCTCTCTATATATATATAGTTTATCCAACTTTATCCGCATGCTGCTTGATTGCTTGTATCATTGCAAAATGCCCAGCTTTAAACCACTAAATGCACTGTAAACCCTAACGCTCAAAATACTTCATTGGTTTGAGTAGGACAAACTTAAATTAAACAAATTAGTTACTTTTATGAGTATTTAGCACTTTCTTTTTCTTTCAAGTTCACAGAACTGATACATTTTAAGTAAACTGAACATTGTTTTGAGTTTTATGAACTTATTACTTTTAATTTAAGTTTAACTGAAACTGGGCTGGGATTTCTATTTCCCAGCATGCTTTGCACATGGCACTCGAAAGGGAGAGTAAATGCTAAAATTAAGTGTTATATAATGTTTTTTTTTGTGCAAGATTAATAATAAGTGGGAGATTTAGTAGTGATTAATGTTTTGTCATGCTAATTTAGAAGAGTTTCTGCTAATGTGGGTGTAAATATGTTTACATTATGGTTTTGGATAAATGTAAACATTTCAAGTTAAGAATAATTAAAATGTATGAGTTTAAAATAAATATCTTTAAGGTGCAGTATGTAATAATTCTGTCCGCTAGAGGTCGCTAGAGGCCAGAAACAAAGGCGTAGCTTGATGATGCCAAGTTTGAGCGTGGAATCTTGGGATATGTGGTCTTCACCTCAACGGACGGTGGAATAGAATAGGGATTGGACTCGGGAAGAAATCATGTTCATGGATGTGATTATTAACGTTACTGTAGTGTGAAGCAGAGCAGGAGCGAGTGTTGTGGAGCTGAACGAGGAGCTGGAGCGATTGATCAACACACGCCTCACGAGCAGCGGGACTTTTATTATGACACAGCCGCCGGCGCCGCTTACGCTTTTCCGGTCATGAGTATGAGGTAACGCAGCTCTGTTTATCATATTAGATACATTTGAGAGTGTTGAAAATGATGTTATAACGTTACTCTGTGCGTTTGCTCGGCGGCTGCTGTGAAACACTGTTACACACTGCAGTGAGATAGATCGATTTTACAATATCATATTAAATGCTGGATGGCTTGTGTTGATAAATGGCATGCAATTCATTTTAAAACATATTGTATGATGGAGAAAATGCTGTATTACTGTTACTAAAAATAAAGCTGCATCTGATTATGCTATGTTAGCTACTTGATAGTGTTTTTCTCTGAGGCATGGTAAAGCATGGTACTCGCAAAAAATCAAGAAAATTAGATTTAAACAATAAGACTAAACGTGTTGAGCTATATAACAATAATTAGTTTATAAATATATCAAAACGGTTGTTCCCTTGCCTATTAAATCATGTAAATATTAAAGCGTCTTTGGTGTTTCCATGGTTTCTACAAAATAAAAGCGGAAACCGAGGGTAACGCGGGTATGACGCCATTGACAGGCGACTCCTCACACGTCCCGGCAGCCTTGGATAAAATTGCAAATTTCTCACGATTTACAAATAGTTGCAAACATTTGGGATATTGTAAGAACTCAAGTGAACAAAATATATAACACTGGCCTAGTGGTTTCTGGATATTTTACTGCAAAAATATTACATATTGCACCTTTAAACTGATTGCCTCAAATTTTTTGAGTTTTGCCAACTTATTCAGGTTTACAGTATGGATGAAAGTGTCCACTATATGAATAAATGTAAATATGACTATAAGGCATGAAGAGAAGATATTATAAACATTAACATCATGATTTTCTGTGAAAAACGCTATACAAATAAATTTGACATGACATGCAATTTATTTAGGCTACTTTAGATTAATTAATTGATCACTCAGTAAGACCGACACAAATTAAAATTGCATTTTTTGTCATTAAATAATTTTTAAAGTGCAATTAATATGTTAACCAGCACATTATCCAGTCACTATTTGTGCCTTTATTGCGTGTTAACTGTCAATACTGTTGCAAAATGCAAACTAAATCATCACACAGCTCTGTAGTTTATGCAACTTCATCCATAAGGCGATATAAATATAGAGCAAATATATAAACTGTCTGATTTGTTTATTTTGTTGCAAAATGAGAGATTCTCCAGCTTTGTTGTTGTTGAGCTGTTAAAGCTCCGCCCTCTTCTGGAAAGTGGAGCTCATTTGCATTTAAAGGGACACACACAAAAACGGCGTGTTTTTGCTCACACCCAAATAGGGGCAAATTTGACAAGCTATAACAGAGTTTGTTCCTGAAAAGTGTGTCGTATTCAACCAGTGTGAGTGATGATGAACACACACTCACCTTTAATGAAGGCGATCTCCAGCACATCAGGCTCACTGGGTGAATCTTCTGGGTTCTTGGTCATTTGGTAGAGATCTGAAGGTGCGTGAGTCTGACAAACAGAAACGACAGGTTTAGTTGAACATCATCATCATCAGCAGGGTTTTATGACAGAGTTGTTGATTAAAAGCTAATAATTATTTAAATCAAATGTCAAATTAAAATAAATGATTAATATTCAATAAAATTAAACCATTTTATAAATATATTAAATATTTAACATCAGAGAATTGTGAATGCGTTGTCAAATTATTGAAATGTTAACTTTATTAACTAATCAGTAAATATTTGATCTCAAAGGGGTTCAGATGATGAAAACGTTTGGGAATCCCTGAATTACGAGAACAGAAGAAGGTTGTTTATGGGCATCGATGGATCTTTCCATCACACAAAAGCTTCTTTAGATTATTAAAATGTTCTTCACACTAAAGTTCTTTATTTATTTTCATGTGAGGAAAAGACTACAATAAAAGGTCACATGGTTTGAAAACCCATCAAGTCTTCCTGCCAGACGGATGTGCTTCCACTCGATGAAGCCAGAGGTTTAACTCCACCTGCTGTGTGTGTGTGTAAGTGAGAGTGTGTGTGTGTGTGTGTGTCTGAGTGTGTAAGTGTGCATCAGTGCGTGTCTATGTGTGTGAGTGTGTGTATATGTGAGTGTGTGTCTGTGTGCGTGAGTGAGTGTGTCTGTGAGTGTGTATGTGTGAGTGTGTGTGTGTGTGTGTCTGAGTGTGTAAGTGTGCATCAGTGCGTGTCTATGTGTGTGAGTGTGTGTCTGTGCGTGAGTGAGTGTGTCTGTGAGTGTGTGTCTGTGTGAGTGTGTGTGTGTGTCTGAGTGTGTAAGTGTGCATCAGTGCGTGTCTATGTGTGTATGTGTGTGTGTGTGTGTATGTGTGAGTGTGTGTGTGCGTGAGTGAGTGTGTCTGTGAGTGTGTATGTGTGCATCAGTGCGTGTGTGTATGTGTGAGTGTGTCTGTGTCAGTGTGTGTGTGTCTGAGTGTGCGTAATAAGTATGTCTATGTGTGTGTGAGTGTGTGTCTGTGTCAGTATGTGTGCGCTTGAGTGAGTGTCAGTATGTTTATGTGTGTGTGTCAGTGTGTGTATATGTGTGTGCGTGTTTATGTGTGGGTGTGTTTATGTGTGTGTGTTTGTGTGTGTATATGTGTGTGCGTGTTTATGTGTGGGTGTGTTTATGTGTGTGTGTTTGTGTGTGCGCATCAGTGTGTGTGCATTTGTGTGTGCGCATCAGTGTGTGTGTGTGTTTATGTGTGTGCTTCAGTGTGTGTGCTTCAGTGTGTGTGTTTGTGTGTGTGCGTCAGTGTGTGTGTGCGTCAGTGTGTGTGCATCAGTGTGTGTGTGCGTCAGTGTGTGCGTTTGTGTGTGCGCGTCAGTGTGTGTGTGCGTCAGTGTGTGTGTGCGTCAGTGTGTGTTTGTGTGTGTGCGTCAGTGTGTGTGTGCGTCAGTGTGTGTGCATCAGTGTGTGTGTGCGTCAGTGTGTGCGTTTGTGTGTGCGCGTCAGTGTGTGTTTATGTGTGTGTGCGTATCAATGTGTGTGTGCGTCAGTGTGTGTGTTTATGTGTGTTTGTGTGTGCATTTGTGTGTGTGTGTGTTTATGTGTGTTTGTGTGTGCATTTGTGTGTGCGCATCAGTGTGTGTGTGTGTGTGTGTGCTTATGTGTGTGCTTCAGTGTGTGTGTTTGTGTGTGTGCGTTTGTGTGTGCGCGTCAGTGTGTGTTTCAGTGTGTGTTTATGTGTGTGTGCGTATCAATGTGTGTGTGCGTCAGT
The DNA here is from genome assembly GCF_018812025.1 of Megalobrama amblycephala. Classification (NCBI taxonomy): domain Eukaryota; kingdom Metazoa; phylum Chordata; class Actinopteri; order Cypriniformes; family Xenocyprididae; genus Megalobrama; species Megalobrama amblycephala. The sequence goes on from NC_063047.1 coordinate 1,439,600, forward strand.
GTGTGTGTGTGTTTGTGTGTGCATTTGTGTGTGCGTATCAGTGTGTGTGTGTGTTTGTGTGTGCTTCAGTGTGTGTGTTTATGTGTGCGCGTCTGTGTGTGTGCTTCAGTGTGTGTGTGTGTGTTTGTGTGTGCGTCAGTGTGTGTGCATCAATGTGTGTGCGTCAGTGTGTGTTTATGTGTGTGTGCTTCAGTGTGTGTGTGTGTGTGTGTGTGTGTGTGTATGTGTGTGTGTGTGTGTGTGTGTGCGTCAGTGTGTGTGCATCAGTGTGTGTGCGTGTGTTTGTGTGTGCGTCTGTGTGTGTGCATCAATGTGTGTGTGCGTCAGTGTGTGTGTTTATGTGTGTGTGCTTCAGTGTGTGTGTGTGTGTGCGTCTGTGTGTGTGCATCAATGTGTGTGTGCGTCAGTGTGTGTGTTTATGTGTGTGTGCTTCAGTGTGTGTGTGTGTGTGTGTGTGTGTGCATCAATGTGTGTGTGCTTCAGTGTGTGTTTATGTGTGTGTGCGTCAGTGTGTGTGTGTGCGTGTGTGTGTGTTTATGTGTGTGTGTGTGTGTGTGTGTGCGTCAGTGTGTGTGTGTGTGTGTGTGTGTGTGTGTCAGTGTGTGTGTGTGTGTGTCAGTGTGTGTGTGTGCGTCAGTGTGTGTGTGTGTGTGTGTGTGTGTGTGTGTGTCCATCAGATGGTGTTTCCTCAATTACCCCGATCACAGTGAGATGACAGGCGATGTCTCCTCAGCTGAGGTAAATTGCAGGGGAACTATGCAAAATAACCACCGGGTGCATTTAAATGGAAACCTTTACCAGACAAACATCATCATACGATAACTAATCTCAGTCCAAATGCACGTCGTCTTTACCGTCGCTTTAACTAAACGCCGTCTCTGACCGCGCTGCGCTACTTTCTTTATTTTCTGCTTCAGTAGTACCTGTCCTGAGATAAAACTACAAGACGTCTGGAGAAACGGCCTTAAAAGCCATTTGAAGAACTGTCTGGAAGGGTGAAATTAGCGGGTAGAATGTGATCAGAAGAATCTGACGTCTAAATGCTGTTTTCAGTGTTTCAAGCGTTTATAAATCCATGCATTTGAAGTGTGATTCTATTGAAATGCAGGAGTTTGATTCAGTGTGAATCCAAACTGTCCCATACATGAAATAAACGTCATTTTTTTGGTGCAAATAACTTCAGCTTGTTGAATGCAGTCAATGAAATTTGTGTAAAAATGGAGAAAATGAAATTGTCTTCCCATCATGCAACATACAGAGTCCAAATGATGTTTGCAGCATAAAATCAAATGGAAAATTGGTGCAAAACGTGGGACATATCGGCTGATTTTACGTCGAATTTGTGATGAAATCAACCGATGATGTCAAAAATGAATGGGACATTTTCAACAGAATCGTGTCTTTGAGGTCTTTTTAAAACAAATGTAATTTTACTCTGTTTATTAATGTTTTTACTTCATATTTGTGCAGTTTTTGGAGGATTTATCATATCTATTAAATTTATATAAATAAATAAATAAATATTTTGTTGAGTAACAGCTTTTTATGTAAAATTCACTTTATAAAAGACCCACATTTCTAACTTTCATTCATGGGGATAACATGGATAATTTGACACGGTTTAGTGTGAGATTTTTAGCCCATCTTTTAGAAAATGCAAATCAGTATTCACCAGTAGATGGCAGCAGAGCTCCACTATTTGCTGTTTGACTGACTGAAAGACTCTTTTCACAAGTATTTCTCAGTTGGATTCATAGCTAAATATTATGAAATCACAAAGTTTTTGTCAAAGTTTAGCATTTTTTTGTACTGAAAAAAAAAAAAAAAAAGTTAGCTACTTGGACAAAATTTTACGTAAAAAGCTGTGTTTGTATAAAAACCTATTTAAAAAATATATTTTTTAATATATTTATATAAATTAAAAAAATATGATAAATCCCCCAAAAACTGCACACATGTCGAGTAAAAACATTAATAAACAGAGAAAAATTATATTTGTTTAAAAAAAAAAAAATATTTTGTTACAAAATTACATTTTGTAATTTTGACCCTGAGTGTAAGACCGCACAAGTGTAAATACAATTATCGACAAAAGACTTTCAGCTCAGGTGAAGCTCAACACATTCAGCGCTTGATATAATGTGATGGGATCAATGAATTTCAATTCTGACCCCCTGCCGGCGGATCTGGTCCTGCCCTATAACCCCGCAAGACAGGCGAAGGTAGAAATAATCCACGGAGAGAACGACAGGCGGACAGAGAGACAGAATTGGTGGCAAATGGTCCGTGAAGAGAACCATCATGTCGCCGGTGCGCGGCTCGATATGCTGCTTTATTCAGTTCGCCGTATATATTGTTGTCCTCCGAGGCGGCTGAGCGCCCATCCTGAAAGACAGCCCGCCGCATGAACTTAGAGCAAGTAAATTTCTCTCTTTCCACATGTTAGCTGCCTCATTTGCTTTCAATCAAAGCCCAGAGTTGAAAGAGAAGGGGGAGAAAAAAAGTGGAAAGAATGAGTGAAGAGATGAAAGTGAAGCAGTGAGATCTGGCCACTGGATTGGAAGTGACGCGTAAATCGCCGTGTCCCGGACCTGAAGCGCTAACTGAGCTGTTGGTAAACGGGAAGGAGAAAATCTCCAACTGATAAGAGGAGGTGATTTGCATTTCCACTCAACAGGACTGAACGTCTTCATAACGTTGAGGTCTTTAACCCTATAAAGTCTGAATTTATAAGGCCTCGACATGATCAAAACTTTGTATATTTGTGTAATAATATTTCAACTGGACTGATTTGATTATCCAGATGTCATTTTTTCAACAAAAATCACGAGTATCAAATATGATGATCAGGTTTATTTGTTCATTTCTTGTATTGCATTATATGTTTTAAAACTGCATGAAACTAAGGATTTAAACTTACTAAGACATATTATTGGCAGATATTGATATTTACATGTATTTATGTAAGTATCTGCTGTACTGTTATAAAGATCTCATTGATTTACATCACAAGCATCAGTATTTCATCACTTTTTGTCCATATAAATATCAGCGTTTGCACCAAATTGCATATTTTTGCTCTGAATAAAATTGAGTTTACCTCTATATTCTCATTATTTCATAATATATATATGGGTCAATGACGTGACGGGTCATTTTTTTGTCCAAAGGCCTTAATAATAATAAAAAACAAAGATATGAAATCCAAAGTATGTAAGGTAGTACAACTAGATCTCTTTTATTGAATTTAAAAGGTTTAAATTATATTTTTCTACATATAAAGATATTGAAGTGTCAAAGGTCATTCGGTTTAACCGTCCAAAGGCCAATATAGCCATTTCATTTGTGATTAAAATATCTAAAAATGTAACAAATGTATATATTATTTATTCTGGCATGATTTTATAACATCATATATCAACATAGTGCAAAATCATATTAAAATTATGTGTAGAAGTCGTTGCTTTGTTATGAGAAAGAATGTCCGGAGAAATGAATTTCATTGATGTCATTCGGAGTAAACGTTATAAAGGACCATTTTGGATCAAGTCATGCGGTCAATATCATGTGACAGGATGTGACATCATTCAGACACCTGCAAAGGACCACATGGTCATGAAGTAAAGTAACTAACTCTCTCTTAACTATTTGATAAATTCATGTTTTTACTTGATCATACGCATGTCCCGAAACATCAGGTCATTCGGTGCAACCGCTATAAAACATGGAAAATGTAATATTTTAAAAACTTGTACTAAATATAAAATGTTTGATTGTCCTTTTGATAGATATCAGCCTGTTAGCATTGTTTGAACATATCGTCATTCGGTAAAACCGAAATTGTGGTTAAACCGAATGACTTTTTTGGTGACAAAAGCAGTGTTAATTGATTATAAAAACCACATAATCTCATTGTTAACACTTAATAAAACTTCAAAATTAATTATATCTTCATTATGTTATTTTTAACACTTTTAAAAACCTTATTCGTCAATGACCCAAATATATATATATATATATATATATATATGGATCCATAAAAGCCTGATGGATCAAATATGATCCCCTCAAAAAAACTTATATATATTATTGAATATATTATTAATATATAAGCTTATACAGGGAGTGCAGAATTATTAGGCAAGTTGATTTTCTGATCATATTTTTTTTCCAAGCACATTTTACCAATTCCAATCCACATCAATCTTAATAACTACTATTAATATTGTTTTTAATCATTTATAAGTGATATATAATTGTTCATGAAGGCTGGAAATGAAAAATGCCTTATATTCAGGTGTGCAGAATTATTAGGCAGGTTTTCTTTTACAGGCAAAATGAGCCAAAAAAGAGATTTAACTCAGACTGAAAAGTCAAAAGTTATTAAATACTTATGAGAAGGACGCAATACTAATGCAATACTAGAAATTGCAAAGTTAAAGCATGACCAAGGGACAGCAAAATGCTCATTGGGTCAGCGGGGTCAAACAAAAACAGGTGGAAAAGAAAAGACACAAGTTAACTGCAAAATAATTAAGAATTAAGGTGAAGAATTAAGTGTAAAACAATCAGGAACCTTTAGTCTCCAGCGCCACCATTTTCCAGAACTGTAATCTACCTGGAGTCTCCAGAAGTGCAAGGTGTCAGGATCTCAGAGACTTTACGAAGGTAAAGAATCCTAAAAAATGATCCACTCTTAATAAGAATCTCAAGCTGAAGTGTTATAAAATACATGAAGACTGGGTTTTTATAGGCCTTATAGACAGACAGCTTGAGAGTGACTCTTGAAGGACCAGCACCACATCTCTTGTACCACTGTTTGAAGAATTCATCTTCCAGAATCTGGCAGTAAGTTTTGGAAGATCAGTTTTAGTCCATCTCTGCAAGACGGACATTTCAGGATAAGAGATGGACTAAAAGTGAACTCCCACACCTTACTGCCAGATTCTGGAAGATAAATTCTTCAAACAGTGGTACAAGAGGATGTGGTGCTGGTCCTTCAAGAGTCACTCTCAAGCTGTCTGTCTATAAGGCCTATAAAAACCCAGTCTTCATGTATTTTATAACACTTCAGCTTGTGATTCTTATTAAGAGTGGGTTATTTTTTAGGATTCTTTAGCTAACGTAAGTCTCTGAGATCCTGACACCTTGCACTTCTGGAGACTCCAGGTAGGTTGCAGTTCTGGAAAATGGTGTTGCTGGAGACTAAAGGGTTCCTGATTGTTTCACACTTTATTCTTCACCTTAATTCTGAATTATTTTGCAGTTAACATGTGTCTTTTCTTTTCCACCTGTTTTTGTTTGACCCCCGCTGACCCAATGAGCATTTTTCTGTCCATTAGTCATGCTTTAACTTTGCAATTTCTAGTATTGAATTAGTATTGCGTCCTTCTCATGAGTATTTAATAATTTCTGACTTTTCAGTCTGAGTTAAATCTCTTTTTTGGCTCATTTTGCCTGTAAAAGAAAACCTGCCTAATAATTCTGCACACCTGAATATAAGGCATTTTTCATTTCCAGCCTTCATGAACAATTATATATCACTTATAAATGATTAAAAACAATATTAATATTAGATATTAAGATTGATGTGGATTGGAATTGGTAAAATGTGCTTGGAAAAAAAAATATGATCAGAAAATCAACTTGCCTAATAATTCTGCACTCCCTGTATATATATCCAAAACATCCAAAAATGAAGTGTGTTGATCATAACTGTGAGTTATTGTAGTTTAAAGCTCCACATCAGTTATTGAAATCAACAAGAGATAGGAGAAACGAAGCTTTTCAAAACTTTGAATCAATTGAACCAATTGCAAAATGATTCACTGATTCAAAGCGCTGGAAACGACACACGCTGCTGACCCCTGCTGGTCAAAACCGTGTAAATGCAATGAAAACATCTTTTACAAACCAATTGCAAAGGTTTTTTTGAAAGTGTAATCTATTAAATGCAATTAACAAACCGTCTAATACCATTACATATGAAGTGTCTTTATAATATGTGTTATTTTGTTCAATTGTAGGGCTTGTTTTGTTTGTTTTATGAAGATTTTTAACTACAAAGCTTCCGTTTTATTAAACAAACGTGTCATTAAAATTGATCTGAGATCTGCTCATGGGTTCACAGAGATCATCAGCGAAACGTTTCCAAACAGTTACAACGTAGCGAAGCCTCGTTTACTGAAATCCGAATCACTGGTTCGAAACAAATGATTCGCAAAGGTTTCGAAGCTTCACGAGCTCACTACTGAAAGAGCTGAAGCTCACTGCTCTGCAGTCTACAGGAACGAACGGACACGTCCATGTGACGTCGAGGTTTGCGGTGACGAGGATCCCCTCCCACGTCGACGCCCAGAGCAAACAATGAGAGGCCACAATCATCCAGGCTCCCATGAAATCAGAAATGACCTCGGGCCGCTGCGATGACGGGTCACTGTCTGTGTGTCCTCGGCTCTTCCCAGGGCCGCAAAACACCATGAAACAAGAAACAAAAGAAACCAGCGGCCCAAGACGACCGGTTGTGTTTTAAGGGCCAAAGGTCACGACCCGAGTGGAATAAAGGTCACCTGTACGATCGGTGCTGAACCTACTAAATGATTCCTCAAGTCTATTAGTGTTATTTTAGCATCAATGAGATGCTATTATAGTTTTTATTAAATATTTTGAATGTTTTTATGTTTTAGTTTGTTTTTGTCATTAGTTTGAAACATGTTTGTATAATTTTTAGTTTTTATTTCAGTTGTTTTAATACATCAAGTTAAACTAAAAGAAAAAGAGCTGAAATTACAGTTAGAGATGCACCGATACTAAATTTCTCCGCCGATGCTAGTTTGATTTTCTTAAGGAAAAAAATCCATCCCAAATACTTCTGCAAACTATACAGCAGGAAATCCTCTTATCTGGTACATCACCATATTATTAAAGGCTTAAAATTAACAAAAGAGCCCAAACTATTACATGCATCTGCTATTTATTTCAGATATAATCTAGCAGATCTAGGCAGGTGGAGCTGGGGAGGTGGAGGGGTTCAGAGGAACTAGATCACTGCAAACACTGACACAAGCAATCTTATTGTGCCAATCAGCTTGTGTCATGTGGTAATGATGTGTTTGCATGTACAGGACCGACCCTCCTGCGCCCTCTAGAGTTTCACAACTGAACTACATATTTATTTAAGAACAGATTAATATATTTCTGCCTTATTAACCCTTGTGTGGTCTTCATTTGGGAAGTACACTCAGGGTCTTTGAGGTCTCCAGAGACTCCAGGCAACAAAATGTAATTTTTTTTAACAAAATACTTGTTTTTTTTTGTTTTTTTTTTAAACAAATGTAATTTTACTCTGTTTATTAATGTTTTTACTCCAAGTTTGTGCAGTTTTGGGTGCAGTTTTTAAAAATTTAAATAAATAAATTAAAACATATTTTTTAAAATAGCTTTTTATGTAAAATTCACTTTATAAAAGACCCACATTTCTAACTTTCATTCATAACATGGATAATTTGACATGGTTTAGTGTGAGATTTTTGCCCATCTTTTGGAAAATGCAGTTTTAAAAGTAAAAAATGATCACTTTATCCAGTAGATGGCAGCAGAGCTCCACTATTTGCTGTTTGACTGACTGAAAGACTCTTTTCACAAGTATTTTTTGATCTAAATATTATGAAATCACAATTATGACAATAAAGGCTACATTTTGTCAAAGTTTAGTGTTTTTTGTAATGAAAAAAAACAGTTTTTCAATATTGTTACATTATGATGAAACCCCGCTTAGAAAATGGACAAAATTCATCCTCAAAACCAATATTTTTGAAAAACGTATTTTTTTTCAGTACAAAAAATTGCTAAACTTTGACAAAAAAAAAGTCAAAAATCTCACACTAAACCATGTCAAATTATCCATGTTATCCCCATGAATGAAAGTTAGAAATGTGGGTCTTTTATAAAGTGAATTTTACATAATAAGCTGTTTTTGTATAAAAAAAATATTTATGTATTTATTTATATAAATTTAAAAGATATGATAAATCCTCCAAAAACTGCACAAATATGAAGTAAAAACATTAATAAACAGTAAAATTACATTTGTTTTTTAAAAAAACAATTATTTTGTTGCAAAATTACATTTTGTTGCCTGGAGTCTGTGGAGACTTTTTTTTTTTTTTTTTTTTTTTTTTTTTTACATTAACATAAAAACAAGAGATCACTCCAATTATTTTTCTTTGTAGATCTAGAAAGTGTTAACAACTGTACAAAGTTTCATGTCATTTGGACAAAGAGAACATTTTTTTATTTATTTTAGCAAACGTCGTTCGGGGTCTAAAAGGAAAGACCCTATAAGGGTTAAGAATGGATTGAACCACATCGAAGACTAACGAATGGATTTTGAGTCTCTCTCTGATCTCTTACCTTTGGATTCTCCAGAACTCCAGACTCGTAGCTGTTGAAAGATAGGTTTTTATTAAGTTTTAGTGCAATAACAGCAGTGAGGGAACTGTATGTACAGTACTGGAGTGTGATGAGCTTCACCTGATGTGCATGAGATTGGCATCCATACTCCACGGCGCCTTCGGCGTCACCGGCACAGGAATACCGTGTTTCTGAGCGAACACAAAATAAATAAACACATGAGGAGCCCGTTCACTGGAAAGAAATTGTGTAGGATTTACAATTTTCACTTAGAAATTGCTAGTAAATTTCACAATTTACACATTTAAACATTTTTCCAGTGTAGTGTTTGTGATGCTTTGTTATTGTTTATTTTTCACAGACACTTCTGATGTACTCTATATGCACAGAACAGCTGATTACTCGTAAGTAACATGAGTGACATTTATCAGTCTCATTTACCACAAAAATAAACTCAAAGTCATCAAAACAGAACTGAGAGTGAATACTCAAAAACAGCAGGTTGAAGAAAAGTGATTTTAATCATCAGAAACTCCAGATTCAGTCCCAGACATTGAGCGCCCTCTAGTGGCCTGAATCAGGTGAGCGTCTGAAAATAACCTGAGGCTCTATTTGGAGGGTTTGGGGTTTAATTCAGTGGATCGTCGCTTATTTACAAGGGGTGCAGTCGATATTTTGTTGGTTGTAAAGGGTTAATTAAAGACGATTAACCCCTCAGGGTTGTTTTAGTTAAATAAACCATAAAAAATGTTATTTGCAACAAGAAATAATAATTATTTAAAGTATATATTTCTATAAATAATATAAAAAAAATATTTCAGCTGTCTGCCAAAGCAGAATTGATAATTTTCATTTAGTTTAACATGAAGTACTAAAATAACTAGAACAGAAAAAAAAATAATAAAAACTATAAACATAATAAAAAAAAACATGAAACACAACAAATTTACTAAAACAGAACTTTAAAAATTAAAAAAGAAAATGCAAAAATAAAAACTAATTTAAAGAATTTAAAAAATTATAATAATATCTTATTTTATACTAAAATAAAATTAATATTGTAATAAATAACAATAAATATTCTCTAACACCTAGACAATATTTCTGGTATTCTACAGTAATGTCAAAGTTGCTGATTTTTTATATTAAATAATATATTAAAATAACTCAATAAAAATAATGAATTAAATGAAAGTTAATCAGGGTTCTCACTCTTTATGAATTTGCATGACTTGTCTAGTTATTTATTTGTGATCGGTTCGTATTATTATTATTATTAACTCGCAAACACCAATTTCTCAGCAATTTCCACCTGATAAAATATTTTAGAGCTTAATATAACTAGAAAAATATATTAATTTCCAGGTCTAGAAATCACACTTTTAACATTCCCTCATCATGTGAATCCTGATTCTTCAATAAAAAGGAAGTTGTTGAGGAAACTGATTAAAACAAAATATATAAAACCAGTTTAAATCCTGATTTTTAGATGTTTTAGCTTATCTGAATGAGTCTTGGATCAGAGGTGTGAGCACAGGTTAAAGTGATGTATTGATAAACCGCACCTCTGCGTACTCCATCAGGTCCTTCCTGCCAAGGAAGCGGTTGTAAAACTCAGGAATCCTCCAGGGAGCGATGATCTGAAGTTCAGGAATGAAGAGAGGTCAGAAATTGAGAGACAGCTGATGGTTTCTGATGCAGATGGATCATGTGAACTGACCTGCACTTGAGGGTAGAGAGCGTAACACGTCAGCTCGAAGCGGATCTGGTCATTCCCCTGAAATAAAAACAATTCGTTTACACATGCTCTCACATTTATGAGCGGAGGTGTGCATTCATACAGGAAATTACATAATGATTACAATAACTGATGAACTTCACACAGTTATTGAGCTGAACTGAATCAACACTGAACTGATCTGAATGATGACACTGTTGAGGAGCTGCTTTACAGCTGGAATTCTGCTTTAATCAAAATTTTTATATTCATTATAGAAATTTACATGACTTTTTAAGATCTCTGTAATATCTGATTAATTATTATGACTTTAAGATTTTATTAAAATCTTAAAAAGTAAAAAAAAATTAATAAAATCTTAAAGTCATAATAATTAATCAGATATTACAGAGTCTTACAAATTAATAAGATATTAAAGAGTCATAAAAAAATTAATAAAATCTTAAAAAATTAAAAAAAAAATCTTATAAAAATAAGATCTTAAAAAGTCATGAAAATTAAAATCTTAGCAATTCATGTAAAATAATAAGATATTAAATAGTCATAAAAATTAGTAAGATCATAAAAAGTCCAAAAAAATATAAATTTTTATGACTTTAAGATTTTATAAATTTACATGACTTTAAAGATCTTATTAATCTTTATGACTTTGAGATTTTATTAATTTACAAAAAAAAAAATCATTATAAAAAAAATTATATATATATATATATATATATATTCATTAATCTTTAATATCTTATTAATTTACATGAATTTCTAAGATTTTTATTTTTTAACTCTTTAATATCTTATAAATTTTTATAACTCTGTAATGTCTTATTAATTTACATTACTTTTTAAGATTTTATTAATTTTTATGACTCTTTAATATCTCATTAATTTACATGACTTTTTAAGATCTTATTAATTTGTATGACTCTGTAATATCTGATTAACTATTATGACTAAGATTTTATTAAAATCTTAAAAAGTCAAAAAAATTAATAAAATCTTAAAGTCATAATAATTAATCAGATATTAGAGTCTTACAAATTAATAAGATCTTAAAAAGTCATGTAAATTAATGAGATATTAAAGAGTCAGAGTCATAAAACAATTAATAAAATCTTAAAAAGTAAAGAAAAATCTTATAAAAATAAGATCTTAAAAAGTCGTGAAAATTAATAAACTCTTAGCAATTCATGTAAATTAATAAGATATTAAAGAGTCATAAAAATTAGTAAGATCATAAAAAGTCCAAAAAATTATTATTTTTTATGACTTTGAGATTTTATTAATTTACATGACTTTTTAAAAAAAAATTATATTCATTACTCTTTAATATCTTATTCATTTTTATAACTCTGTAATGTCTTATTAATTTACATGACTTTTTAAGATTTTTTTTTATGACTCTTTAATATCTCATTAATTTACATGACTTTTTAAGATTTTAATAATTTCAATGACTTTTAAAAAAATGTTATAAATTATGACTTTAAGATTTTATAAATTTCCATGACTTTAAAGATCTTATTAATCTTTATGACTTTGAGATTTTATTAATTTACATGACTTTTAAAAAAAAAAAAAATATTATATTCATTACTCTTTAATATCGTATTAATTTACATGAATTTCTAAGATTTTTATTTTTTGACACTTTAATATCTTATTAATTTTTATAACTCTAATGTCTTATTAATTTACATTACTTTTTAAGATTTTATTATTTTTTTATGACTCTTTAATTTCTTATTAATTTACATGATCTTTTAAAATTGTATCAATTTTTAAGACTTTTTAAGATTTTAATAATTTCAATGACTTTTAAAAAATGTTATAAATTATGATTTTAAGATTTTATAAATTTACATGATTTTTTAAAGATTTTATTAAGACTTATCCAGGTCTAGAAATCACACTTTTAAAGTAGTGTACCGTAGTTTACTTCTGTAAAAGTCAAGTGTTTATAGTACTGGGTTTGATGAAAGCTAATAATTAATTTTAAAAAGTTTAAAAAATAAATAAAACACAAAAAAAGTTAATATTTTATTTGTTTAGCTGCATGCCATGTGACCATTAACCAACATCAGAGAACAGTAAACATGTGAGTATGTTGTTAAATTGTTGAAATACTAAGTTTAAAATCTCAGAGGCACAAGCTAACATCATCAGTCAAAGGGTTTCGGTTTGTGAATCGCTGCTGTAGAGAGAAGATGTTCCTAAATCACTGATCAGAGTCACAGAACAGGCGTCTGACGCCATCTAGTGCTGAAACATGTCACAGCTGAGATTTTATAATGTTTAAAAGAGTCTCTTCTGACTGAAAAGACTGCATGTGTTTGATCAAAAATACAGTAAAATATGAAATATTATTCCAATTTAAAACAGCTGTTTTCTATGTGAATATATAGTAAAGTGTCATTTATTCCTGTGATCAAAGCTGAATTTTCACCATCATCATTTCATCAGATCATCACAATTTTCTCATTTCTCATATATGTCATTCTGGGGTGTTTTCACTCTGTAAATGAACCAAACCCAGTTAAAGAGCTCAAAACAACTAAGTGTGCAAACGGCATATATTATTAGTGTGTAATAATACATAATGTCTGCACCTTTCCTGTGGCTCCGTGAGAAACAAACTGAGCTCCTTCCTGCTGAGCGATCTGGACCTGACGGCGAGCGATGCACGGCCGGGCGATGGACGTTCCCAGCAGGTATCGGTCCTCATATACGGCGTTGGCCTGAACTGACGGCCAGATGAACTCCTCCACGAACTCAGAGCGCAGGTCTTCGATGAACACCTGAACCACAAACACGCATCACTTCCTTCAGAACAGAACTGACAAGCAGACTGAGCAAAATATCACAGTTGACATCGTTAAACTCCATCTTGATCATGATTAAAAACGCTTCATCATGCAGCCCTATCATAACCACTGATACATTATGAAAGTCAACATTCATTCACGTTCTAGTGCACTTCAGCTGTGATTGATTAGTGTTTATCATCATTACCTTCTTGGCTCCAAGTTTCTCAGCTTTCTTCCGGGCAGCATCAAAGTCCTCATTCTGTCCAATATTGGCCTTCAAAGTAATAAAGAGGTGATTTATGTAGGAAAACTATGGAAGCTTGTTTCAACCATGAAATAAAAAGTAAAAAAGGTCATTTAGACTTTTTTTTCTCAGAATTGCGAGTTATAAAGTCAGACTTGCGAGATATATAGTCAGACTTGCGTGATATATAGTCAGACTTGCGAGATATATAGTCAGACTTGCGAGATATATAGTCAGACTTGCGTGATATAAAGTCAGACTTGCGAGATATATAGTCAGACTTGCGAGATATATAGTCAGACTTGCGTGATATAAAGTCAGACTTGCGAGATATATAGTCAGACTTGCGTGATATATAGTCAGACTTGCGAGATATATAGTCAAACTTGCGAGATATAAAGTCAGACTTGCGTGATATAAAGTCAGACTTGCGAGATATAAAGTCAGACTTGCGTGATATAAAGTCAGACTTGCGTGATATAAAGTCAGACTTGCGAGATATATAGTCAGACTTGCGTGATATATAGTCAGACTTGCGAGATATATAGTCAGACTTGCGAGATATATAGTCAGACTTGCGTGATATAAAGTCAGACTTGCGAGATATATAGTCAGACTTGCGAGATATAAAGTCAGACTTGCGAGATATAAAGTCAGACTTGCGAGATATAAAGTCAGACTTGCGTGATATAAAGTCAGACTTGCGAGATATATAGTCAGACTTGCGTGATATATAGTCAGACTTGCGAGATATATAGTCAGACTTGCGAGATATATAGTCAGACTTGCGTGATATAAAGTCAGACTTGCGAGATATAAAGTCAGACTTGCGAGATATAAAGTCAGACTTGCGAGATATAAAGTCAGACTTGCGAGATATAAAGTCAGACTTGCGAGATATAGTCAGACTTGCGAGATATATAGTCAGACTTGCGAGATATATAGTCAGACTTGCGAGATATAAAGTCAGACTTGCGAGATATATAGTCAGACTTGCGTGATATATAGTCAGACTTGCGAGATATATAGTCAGACTTGCGAGATATATAGTCAGACTTGCGTGATATAAAGTCAGACTTGCGAGATATAAAGTCAGACTTGCGAGATATAAAGTCAGACTTGCGAGATATAAAGTCAGACTTGCGAGATATAAAGTCAGACTTGCGAGATATAGTCAGACTTGCGAGATATATAGTCAGACTTGCGAGATATATAGTCAGACTTGCGAGATATATAGTCAGACTTGCGAGATATAAAGTCAGACTTGCGTGATATAAAGTCAGACTTGCGTGATATAAAGTCAGACTTGCGAGATATAAAGTCAGACTTGCGTGATATAAAGTCAGACTTGCGAGATATAAAGTCAGACTTGCGAGATATAAAGTCAGACTTGCGTGATATAAAGTCAGACTTGCGAGATATATAGTCAGACTTGCGAGATATATAGTCAGACTTGCGTGATATAAAGTCAGACTTGCGAGATATATAGTCAGACTTGCGAGATATATAGTCAGACTTGCGTGATATAAAGTCAGACTTGCGAGATATATAGTCAGACTTGCGTGATATATAGTCAGACTTGCGAGATATATAGTCAAACTTGCGAGATATAAAGTCAGACTTGCGTGATATAAAGTCAGACTTGCGAGATATAAAGTCAGACTTGCGTGATATAAAGTCAGACTTGCGTGATATAAAGTCAGACTTGCGTGATATAAAGTCAGACTTGCGAGATATATAGTCAGACTTGCGTGATATATAGTCAGACTTGCGAGATATATAGTCAGACTTGCGAGATATATAGTCAGACTTGCGTGATATAAAGTCAGACTTGCGAGATATATAGTCAGACTTGCGAGATATAAAGTCAGACTTGCGAGATATAAAGTCAGACTTGCGAGATATAAAGTCAGACTTGCGTGATATAAAGTCAGACTTGCGAGATATATAGTCAGACTTGCGTGATATATAGTCAGACTTGCGAGATATATAGTCAGACTTGCGAGATATATAGTCAGACTTGCGTGATATAAAGTCAGACTTGCGAGATATATAGTCAGACTTGCGAGATATAAAGTCAGACTTGCGAGATATAAAGTCAGACTTGCGAGATATAAAGTCAGACTTGCGAGATATAAAGTCAGACTTGCGAGATATAGTCAGACTTGCGAGATATATAGTCAGACTTGCGAGATATATAGTCAGACTTGCGAGATATAAAGTCAGACTTGCGTGATATAAAGTCAGACTTGCGTGATATAAAGTCAGACTTGCGAGATATAAAGTCAGACTTGCGTGATATAAAGTCAGACTTGCGAGATATAAAGTCAGACTTGCGAGATATAAAGTCAGACTTGCGTGATATAAAGTCAGACTTGCGAGATATAAAGTCAGACTTGCGTGATATAAAGTCAGACTTGCGTGATATAAAGTCAGACTTGCGTGATATAAAGTCAGAATTGCGAGTTGTAAAGTCAGACTTGCGTGATATAAAGTCAGATTTGCGTGATATAAAGTCAGACTTGCGAGATATAAAGTCAGACTTGCGTGATATAAAGTCAGACTTGCGTGATATAAAGTCAGACTTGCGAGATATATAGTCAAACTTGCGAGATATAAAGTCAGACTTGCGTGATATAAAGTCAGACTTGCGTGATGTAAAGTCAGACTTGCGAGATATAAAGTCAGACTTGCGTGATATAAAGTCAGACTTGCGAGATATAAAGTCAGACTTGCGTGATATAAAGTCAGACTTGCGTGATATAAAGTCAGACTTGCGTGATATAAAGTCAGACTTGCGAGTTATAAAGTCAGACTTGCGTGATATAAAGTCAGACTTGCGTGATATAAAGTCAGACTTGCGAGTTATAAAGTCAGACTTGCGAGATATAAAGTCAGAATTGCGTGATATAAAGTCAGAATTGCGAGTTATAAAGTCAGACTTGCGAGATATAAAGTCAGACTTGCGTGATATAAAGTCAGACTTGCGAGTTATAAAGTCAGACTTGCGTGATATAAAGTCAGACTTGCGAGTTATAAAGTCAGACTTGCGAGATATAAAGTCAGAATTGCGTGATATAAAGTCAGAATTGCGAGTTATAAAGTCAGACTTGCGAGATATAAAGTCAGACTTGCGTGATATAAAGTCAGACTTGCGAGTTATAAAGTCAGACTTGCGAGATATAAAGTCAGACTTGCGTGATATAAAGTCAGACTTGCGTGATATAAAGTCAGACTTGCGAGTTGTAAAGTCAGACTTGAGTTATATAAAGTCAGACTTGCGAGTTGTAAAGTCAGATTTGCGTGATATATAGTCAGACTTGCGAGATATACAGTCAGACTTGCGAGATATAAAGTCAGACTTGCGAGATATAAAGTCAGACTTGCGTGATATAAAGTCAGACTTGCGAGATATATAGTCAGACTTGCGAGATATATAGTCAGACTTGCGAGATATATAGTCAGACTTGCGTGATATAGTCAGACTTGCGTGATATAAAGTCAGACTTGCGAGATATATAGTCAGACTTGCGAGATATAAAGTCAGACTTGCGAGATATAAAGTCAGACTTGCGAGATATAAAGTCAGAATTGAGAGATATAAAGTCGGAATTGCACGTTTATTTCTCGCAATTCTGAGAAAAAAGTCTGAACTCATCTGGTCCAAACCACAACCACTTGGCATTTCTGTAGCTCAAACCACAGGTTTTGCATTCCCTCAAACAAACCTTTGAATGAATGCATGAACTGATCCAATGTTTACTTTGAATCCAATGCAAGTCTCTTTAGATAAAAGCTTCAGAGAAATGTATAAATGTAATGCAGATGCACTCAGACAGGGAAAGAACCAAGAATATATTCATTACTGTTCTAGTTTTTACACAATTTCAAACTATTTACAGCATCTTCTCTTGTGCCTCACTACCTCAAATCACACACTTGACAACTGTTAGTGCACTTCCTCAATGCACTCCAAAAACTCTATTGTTTCACCATGTAGGCCTATCATCATCCTGACTCAGACTTCTCTGAATAATTATGGCCCTCTGCATTGTGGCATTTCATCTGTATTGTGTAAAGCACTATAGAAATAAATGCAATGGAGCTTTATGAGGCCAATCGCAGCCCACAATGCAAGTTTGAGATGAACTTCAACTCCACTGGTTAAGATGATTAAACAACAACTAAGAAACTTCATGCAAGTCCTACAGGCGTGTAGTGAAGTTCATCAGATGTGTTACGCTTTACATGAAACATTCATCTACCAGAGTCCACTTCAGACACACACAGCAGGATGTAGTTTATCATGAGAGATCAATAAAACCAATCAGTGAATCGGTCAATCCGTGTGTCTGACTGGGTTAAAACTTTACAATGAGGTCCCATTAGTTTAAGTCAGTTAATGCATTCAACAATATTGTTAATTAAAACATTTAATTGAAATAAAATTAAATCTAAATATTAGTTGAAAAAATTAAACTAAATGAAAATTAGAAATGCCAAAAATAAAATAAAATATACTGAAATGGATCTAAGTTGAAGCACTTAAATAATTAACTGGAAATAAATAAAAATGAGAAAAGAAAAAAAAATTGAACATAAATAGCAATATTTAAATAAAACAAAAACACTAATAAAATTACATAAATTACTAAAAATTACACTAAAATTAACATGAAAAATAAATATATAATTTAAAAGCCAATTCAAAATATTAATAAAACTAAAATTGCATTGGCATTGAGCAATACATGTTACAGCATTTATTAATCTTTTCATAAACTGTTCATTGTTAGTTCAGATCCATTAAAAAATATTAACAGATACAACAATAATATATTAGTAAATGTGAAATCAATATTAACCGAGACTAATAAATGCTTTAAAAGTGTTTGTCATTGTTCATTATTGATAACTAAAGTAATTTACCTAACTAAACCCAGAAAAAAGATTTTTACTTGAAATAAACATGATATACATATTAACCGAAATATAATAAAATATAAAAAAGTAAACATTTTATTTCAGCTAGTTGACAAAGCAACATTTCTCATTTTCATTTAGTTTAACTAAAAAAAAAACTAAAACTGGAATTAAAATGAATTTTTAAAAATATGAGAAAACGAAATGACTAAAACTAACATAAATTAAAATACAAAAAAAAACTCTTTTTTTTTTTTTAAAAGTTGCCAACCAGAGCCAACATTTTTTATCATTTTCACAAAACTTTCTCCAGAATATTTTGTTGTATGAATATCTGAACATGCAATCTATCAAAAGAAAGAACAGAGCCAAACCCATTTTATTCTAGCTTCATGCATTCTTTTTTTAATGTTGTATGTGTGTAAGTTTCATTAAAAAGCAACATTTTGAACAAAAAGCTGAGAAAATAAGAGTTTTTGTGCATAAGCAATGGCAGGGAAAGAGTTAAGGAAATCTATATCAGTTTATCAATGATCATAAAATAACACAACTGCTCTGAATGTGTTCCTTACAAAATGTGTTAATATGCAACATGAAACAAACGCTCAGTGCGTTCCTGAGCTCATGACTCAGATCACTGCGGACAGGCTCATTGTTCCTCTCAGCCGTATATGACGACGCCACTATTGTTATGTGTCAGTAAAGCATCATGCAGACACACAGCCGGGGATCAGGCCATGAAAACAGCAGCGTTCGCACACATGCTTTCCTCTGCATCAGCCAGAGGTTCACCTTAAACCACAAACGCCCAGCAGAGACTGATTCACGCCTGATTAGAGGAGGAAAAACGCTTCGTGAGCAAGTCTTCACAAGCCTGGGCTGAACTGTGTGGCTCATGAGAATAAAATCATTTCATGAAACATCTTCCTGCATTTCAACTCTCTCAGACCTCACCTGTTAACAGTCATCACAGTTTCCCTGAAGGAAATGATCTGTGATTTATTCCAATAGGTCATGTGTTGATGAATAGTGAAATGGTGGAGTTACCAGGTAAGCAATGACATCGTAACCCTGTTCCTTGAGCCAGACCAGGATACAGGACGTGTCCAGACCGCCGCTGTACGCCAGGACCACCGAACCCTTTGACATCTCTGACCCGCAGGTGACCTTCACCAAAACACACAGAGGAACATCAACATCTGGAGGTCAAACTCTAACATGAGCTTGAACAGAATCTCAAGAGGATTGTGTCAGTAAATTTCAACTTTCAACTTATTCATTCAAAATATTGTACTGATAATGTAAAAAAATGTCATTAAATTAAAAAATAATGCACAATTTGAACATAAAATAGACATTAATTATTTAAAAAATGCCCCTAAGTTGCTGAAACATACTAAAATACAATACTAAAAATACTATTTCAGCTTTGCTCTGAAAATATTCTGCTGATAATGTAATAAAATTGCATTAAATAAAAAAATAATGTAAAATAGACATTAATTATGAGAAAAATGTCCCCGAGTTGCTTACTAAAACATACTATTTCAGCTTCGCATTGAAAATATTGTGCTGATAATGTAAAAAAATTAATTAAATTAAAAAATAATGCACAATTTGAACATAAAATAGACATTAATTATTTAACAAATGCCCTTAAGTTGCTGAAACATACTAAAATACAATACTAAAAATACTATTTCAGCTTTGCTCTGAAAATATTCTGCTGATAATGTAATAAAATTGCATTAAATAAAAAAATAATGTAAAATAGACATTAATTATGAGAAAAATGTCGCCGAGTTGCTTACTAAAACATACTATTTCAGCTTCGCATTGAAAATATTGTGCTGATAATGTAAAAAAACTGCATTAAATAAAAAAATTATGTAAAATAGAATGTAAAATAGACATTAATTATGAGAAAAATGTCCCTGAGTTGCTGAAACATACTAAAATATAATGCTGAAACATTCTAATTCACTTTTTCATTCAAAATATTATGCTGATAATGTAATAAAACGGCATTAAATTAAAAAATAATGCAAAATAGAACATAATAATAGACATTACTTAGGAGAAAATGCCCGAGTTGCTGAAACATACTAAAATATAATACTAAAACATACTATTTCAGCTTTGCATTGAAAATACTATGCTGATAATTTAATAAAATTACATTAAATTAAAAAAGAATGCAAAATAGGATATAAAATAGACATTAATTATAAAAAATGCCCACTGATTAGCTGAAACATACTAAAATATAATACTAAAACATTCTAATTCACCTTTTCATTCAAAATATTATGCTGATAATGTAATAAAATTGCATTAAATTAAAAAAGAATGCAAATTAGAACATAAAATATACATTACTTAGGAGAAAATGCTCCTGAGTTTCTGAAACATACTAAAATATAATACTAAAACATACTATTTCAGCTTTGCATTGACATTATGCTGATAATGTAATAAAATTACATTAAATAAAAAAAAAAATGCAAAACAGAACTGAGTTGCTGAAACATACATTTAATATTAAAATATTTTATTTCAGCTTTGCATCCCAAATATTATGCTGATATAGAATGCAAAATATAAAAAGAATGCAAAATAGGATAGATTAAGGCTTTTATGTGTAATATGATGTAATGAAAATGAAACAATCTTTTGAACTTATCATTCAAGTCATGCCAGTTAATGTTGGTGCTATAAGAAGAACTCTGTATTTTGATTATGTGGATCAGTCATCGCCTGAGATGATATTTTTATGAGTATTTTTACTCTGAAATGCCAGTAAAGCTCAATGAATCTGGATTTAACAGAGAAGCAGATGATTAAAAGCATCAGTCTAATGATTGAGCCAGTTTATCTCTACACATCAAACTGCACTTTGAATTCTACATTTATATAAAGAAAATGCTGTTTTTAATTACACATGCAGAAATAACAGAGAATCAGCAACAATATCAATGAAACTGTTCACATTAACAACCTGTTGAAATGTGCATGTTGACCCAGATGTTGCGTCATGTAAACAAATAATAAATAAATCAAGTCAAATTAATTTTCACATGAACAGTGATCATAAACACCAGACACATGAAGCAGGAACTCACCTAAAAACACGAGGAAATAAAAATGAATTAAAGAACAGAAGCTTCCAGCTCCGAATCCAGATCCAGTTTGGTCACTTGCAGCGTGCGCGCGGTCTGATGTCACGCACATGCTCGCAGCCCCGCCCCTCGACCACATCAGCCAATCAGATCACGCTCAACATCAGGGGTGTGTCAACCCAGGCCGCTTTCAGCCAATCAGATCCAGCCATACAACAGATTTCAAGTGGAATATCAAGTACTAAAAACGTTAAAATAATGAAAATGATGTAATATTTGAGAGTATTTGCTTTAATGAAACATTCTGTAATGTAAATTACTAACGTCATTCATTATTGATAATGCTGCTAGAATATACAATGGAAATTCAAAGTCATAAAAAGGAAAATGTGTTTAAAAAAACGAAATTAATTTTTTTAATATAATTTATTGATTTAATTAAAATGGAAAAAGTCCAATAGAGCAAACATGGTAATATTAATTGTGTTTGCATGATATCTGACAACCGCTTTTGATTAAAAAAATAAATAAACTCACACTTACGCTGTAAATTAAACGCTGCATATCAACTATCCAAACATCATAACCTGAATTATCTACTCCATATTCGATTTATTCCAGCATTTCATAAGCGCTGGACAAAAACACTCCACATTATGTAAAGTTTCTGCAATGTGTATTTTCACATTGGTTTTAATATATTTTTACCTCAGTGAGCATCAGAACAGCCTGTAATTTGTTAAAGCAGCGGTTCTCAACCTTTTTCACTCCACAATAATATTCAAATGCACCAAATGAATTACAGAAAGGGTTTTTATAAATATTTCTAATCTCAGTTTCTACCCGATGATATATTTTAGTGTGTAAGAGAGGGCTATACTCTCTGAGAAAACAAAGAAATTAAAGGATTAGTTCACTTTCAAATTATAATTTCCTGATAATTTACTCACCCCCATGTCATCCAAGATGTTCATGTCTTTCTTTCTTCAGTCGAAAAGAAATGAAGGTTTTTGATGAAAACATTTTTCTCCTTATAGTGAACTTAAATGGCCTCCAAACGGTTGAAGGTCAAAATTACAGTTTACAGCGATCCCAGACTAGTCTTATCTAGAGAAACCATCACTCATTTTATAAAAAAAATAAAAAATATATACATTTTAACCATAAATGCTCATCTTGAACTAGCTCTCTTCTTCTTCTCTATTTGAATTCCAGCAGTGTAGACACTGCTAAGTGTATTACTGCCCTCCACAGGTCAAAGTTTGAACTAATTTGTCATATACAATATGCTAATGCAAGTATATAACAATTAGTTATACAGTGGTTCAATATTAATATTATAAAGCGACAAGAATATTTTTGGTGCACCAAAAAAACCAAAATAACGACATATATTGATGACCGATTTCAAAACACTGCTTCAGGAAGCTTCGGAGCGTTATGAATTAGCGTGTCGAATCAGCGGTTTGGAGCGCTAAAGTCACGTGATTTCAGCAGTTTGATCCGCGATCCGAATCATGTTGTTGACATGATTTAACATGCTAGACATAAGTTGTTTTTGGCTCATTTTAATATCATTGGTTGAGAAGAACCACCATGTTTAAGAACTGAGACAATGAATCACATCAGAACACAAACACATTTTCATTATTTGTTGATTTTGCTTTATTTTTCCGCCATGATCTGAAAACCAAAAATCAAAAATACAATATAAACTTCTGAAAAATCAATATAATGACTTACTTTTTTTAATATACATATATAATCAACAGAAAACACTTGGGCAAGACAATAAATCAAGTTGAAGAATAGGAGCTCTCGTCCTACTCGGCTGTGTAGATCGTAAAATAATAGAATTAAAGTCCCCGTCGCTGCTGCGACTCGAGACGAACGACTAACTCGACTGAGACGCGTACAGCACGGAGTTCACATCTGATGCACGACACAAACGTCTTATGCATTCGGCCCTTAAGAACATCACCGATCAACCTTATCCAATGGCAGTTTCCGATGAAATTCAACCACAAACATTATAAAGACTCCAGAAAGATGAAGATGATGAGGATTTGATGAGCTGCTCCAGTCAGTCACATTCACAACCTGTTCAGTCCATTTCACATACTTATATCTCTCAACAGCGCTTTTAAATACCAAAAACAAATTAGAAACACTAATGCAAGAAAACGTGATTAAAGTGAACAAAAATAAACAGAGTTCTTGTTGCAATCAGTGGCGTGTGGCAAATAAAACTCCAGTATTTAACAATGCACTTAAAATAAAGAGGAAGTGGAGAAAACAATGGCGTAATGAAGAGGACGAACAGGGTAACGGTGTGTTACAAGTGTGAGTTCTTGCGTCCCGGGAGGTGAACTGAAAGACACTCGTCTTCTTACCACTCCTTCTTCTTCTCATCCATAGACACGCCGCCCGGGCCGAGAGCGACCACCAGCAGCAGGCCTCCGATGACCGACGTGGTCTGGAAGAAGTCGTATTTCAGGAAGTCGTGCATGGGTTTGTAGGCAGGCACTGTCCAGAAAGCGTTGAAGTAGACGTTGATGGCCAGAAGCCACACCACCAGCGTGAGCGCCGCCAGTTTGGTTTTGAATCCGACGGCCACCAGGATGATGAGAGCCGTTCCCACCATGTTCTGAAGAATCTGGGAGACAAAAACAGGATTGAATTACAGCTTCACAGAAAATCGTAATATCTTCATCCCTGCATTTAGCAGATTAGAGCTGGATGATGATGTAGATACATTTTGAGATGATATAAACAATCAAGCAGTTGAAATCTGATATATACACTTTTAGGTTTTTCATTGGCATTGATGGTTCCTTTAACATCCATTGCATGAAAAAAATGGGGAAACAAAAATATTTTTTCTACACTTTTAAAAATAAAGGTTTCAAAAGAGGCAATTCTATTCAAGAACCATTCTTGGTTCCCCAAAGAATCTTAAAAGAACATTTTTACACCATAAAGAACCTTTTGTGCAACGGAAAGATTCCACACTCTTAAAAACAAAGGCTCTTTATTGGCACTGATGATTCCAAGAAGAACTTTTAGCATCCATGGAAACTTTCCATTCAATAAAAGTGGAAAAAGGTTCTTTAGATTATTAAAATGTTCTTCACACTAAGAAAAAATGGTTCTTTTAAGAACTGATCATTGAAAGGTTCTTTGGGGAACACAAAATGGTTCCTCTAAGGCAGGGGTCGGCAATTAAGTTTGGCATCAGGCCAAAAAAAAAAAAAATTCCCCACTAGATGGCGGGCCAGAACATAGTCAAAAGATAATTTCAATTAATTGATGAAAAATGCAACTAGAATTGCCTGTGACAGACTGTTCCAGTGTCTTTTGTAACTGGTAGTGTTTGTTTGTTTGTTTATTAAATTTTAATGCCATGTTAGCATCATGGCTATTTACATGGCAAACAAAAAGGTCAGCATCATCCATAAAATTTACATTATTATATAAAACATTTCAACTTAACATAAGATAGAAAATCTAAAATACATTCAGGTGATACATTTTGAAATATTCCATGCAAGCATGTTTCTGAATAAAAGCATTAGAATATGCTTAATAGTCAAAGGAACTTTACATGAGAGACATAAAGGAGGAACTTCGCCTATTAATAAAAACCCATGGGTATTGGGTAAGTCTTGAGTGCCCCAGTCTACACCTAGTGAAGACGACTTGATCATGTCTTGATTTGAAATTATGGAAGGTACTTCTTTTTATACTAGGGTTTATTTCATATAGCTTATTATTTTTATGTTCATCCCATTCTTTCTGCCACTTGTTAGTTATATATAAATTAATTACTGGTTTAAAATCAGAAGGTGGTATTTTACAGTCAGATATTTCCAGGTCAAGCGCATCCCTGGCTGTAACTGATAGTGAGCTGTTACTCTGTGTTAAATCCTGTAGTAGGACAGTCATTAACAAAAAGCCACATTTGTAAGGCAGTGTCTGGGTTTTACACTGGATAAATTAATAAAGTGGAGTAGTGACAACGCGACAGAAAAAAGTGACATCTGGTGTAGACACGGTGATAATATTCAACGGCACCACGAGAAGATGATCTATTTCAGAACCAGCCGCTATCAAAATAATATGGCTGTGGTTGCAGGCCAGATATTATTGCTGGCGGGCCAGTTTTGGCCCGTGGGCCACTTATTGCCGACCACTTCTCTAAGGCATCTGCTGTTGCAAAAAAAAACATTTATTTTTATGTGAGTATATGAGCAATATCACATGAGTAGCTGTGCGATATGGTAATTGTAGGTAATCACAGCCGTGCTGATATGGAACCATATTGCACGGCTACGAGTGTGATATTGCGTTTATACAACAGTTCAACGGCACAAGTGTGTAAATAAATAAGAAACAACAATGGATTGTCTTTAAAAACCCTCTTTTGTGAGGAACTACTTCCTTTCGCCACGGATTCAAATCTCAAGTTTAACAGTTGAGCCTTTACAACTAGTAATGAACGAACAAACATTAAGTCGCTTCATTGAAACTCATTGTAATATGTAGAGTATTATGAGAGAGAGAGATCGCCTGAACGAGTGTATTACCTGCATCTAGCTGATATTCTTCAGGTCAATCTTATATTCATAATCACAAAATCAGTTTGAATGTCCGCTGAGGAAAGCGATATCTTTATCTTTGTCCTTTTAACATTTAAGAGGATTTCCCATGACAGTGCTAGTCAATGCATTTGTCTTTACATCTCGTAAGATGTTGTTTAAAGTAAAACTTGTTTGTCCATTTCAATATAAAAGTCTTTGCGACTGACTGACTGGACTCACTCATAAAGACAGTCTTTGTCGCCATCTAATGGCATATTAATGTAACTTTCACTGAAGTCAAAATCACTAATGGACTCTTTCTCAATACCAAAAAATATGGCATGTTATTTATATAAAATATTATTTATTGAACAATAATATTTCAATTAACAACAATAGCCATTATAACAGTATAAGAAGTAAAATAGGAAATAAACACAAGCAAACAGGTCAGTCAAACGTACAAAAGCAACGCTCTAGTTAGTACAGGAATTAATTGTAATATAAATTTACAATGTAAATATAGATTAATAAGACCAAAGATTGCCTGTTTGATATACCCAAAACTAATTATACCTCATGTTTAAACACTATCTACATAAGAGCCAGCGGCAAATTCCTGAAGGACTGGCCGAGATGAAGCTGTTCTCAGCGGGTACACGAGCTCTGAACGACCGCTGACGGCCAGGAGCTCACGTCTCTGAAAGCATCTAAACAAATTTTCATATAGGCGCTGTATGTTTACATATAAATCGCATATCTGAGGTCTAAACAACTATATACTCTTAAAACAACATTCTGTTGACACGGTGAAACGCTTCCCGTGGCGATACTGGTAGAATATCGCATGGCTGGAAAGACCTCTCAGCCAATCAGATTCGAAAACCAGAACAAACTGTTGTATAAACTTACATAGCCATAATATAGTTACATTTTGCAATAATCAGGCAGTTGAGATTTGAAAAATACAAGTATATATCGCTTTATGTGAGTGGACTGTATGTATGGAGCTGTGTGATGATACAGTTAGATTTTGCAACAAGAAATAAACAATATATGAACTATATTGTGCTTTAATATGTGTGACTGGGAACATGCAAATGATATCTCATATATAACAACACAAACTCTACACTCGAGCACAAATACACTCGACTCTGAACCGAACGCACCAACAGCAGCAGGGATCAAACACACTGCTGCTTTGATACTAAAACTGGGAAATTTCAGTGATATTCAGGTGAACTACAGATATATTTGTATTTATTGAGAGCTGCACGAGTATGAATGAGTGTTTCATGCTCTACTATATCTGCATGACATTTGATTCCTGGGTTCACGATCTCAGAGCGCATGTCAGAAAGCAGCTCAAACGTGTCGTCGGTCTTCACACAGTCATTTCAAGCTTCTGTGTCGAATTTCATTCAAGTTAAATCTCAAAGCTTCAAAGTTACTTTCCAGTTTATCACTGTGAAGCTGCTTTGAAACAACTTTATTAATTGTCTAAACAAATGTTCAAAAGTTTATGCAGATTATGCAGATCATTATAATGAATATCAAGAAATATTATGAAATCAAAATGAACTTTTTTTTTATGCATTATTCCAGTGTTTATAATAACTAATTGGTGCACATCAGTATTTTGGTTTGAATTCATGCTTCTCATAATATTGAATCAGAATGTCTTCTTTTCTGTGATGAGGGCGGAGCAACCTGTCACTCACATGAGATCCACCAATAGCAAACCACAACCATCCAATCAATTCCCTATGAAGAAAATCAAGCCCCGCCCTACATTTGTTCTTGTTTGCAAAGCATTTCAATAGAGAAGAAAAGACTAGCTCAACTTCTGCTTCATGCAGACTTTAAAACACTTACAGAGAAGAAGTTGGCGTCGAAGTGCAGCAGCGTCATGAACATCAGCACCAGCAGAACGCGTCCGCCCAGCTGCATGTACTGTTTGGGAGAGCTTTCGCCCATCGACGGCACGCCGGCAAACATGCTCTTCCCTTCAGAGCGAGACTCGGCCAGCAGCAGCAACAAACCTCCACCAAGAGCCAGATTTCTAGCAGGAACACAGAAAAGGGTCATTCATATCCTTCAAAGAGCCCATATTCTGCACTGATGTTGTTTTTGTGCTCGACTAGAACAGGTTTTCATGCTTGAATGTTATTTTTGACATTGTTGCAGCTCCTCTCTTCCCAGTCTGTCAGTAACGCTGTGTTTAGTTCCTGTCTCTATGAAGCCCCTCCTTCTGCAAAGCACAATGTGCTCTGATTGGTCGGCTGGAGCAGTGTGTTGTGATTGGTGTTCGGGAAATGCCCCGCCCCTTACCATAACCGCCAGTTTCAACACACAACTAGACGTGCTGATATTCGGTAATGCGATATATTGCGATAATGAATATGCAGGATATTGTTATCGTGGGCACTTAAAAATACCGTAAATAATAATTTATTACCAATTATTAATTTTTAAGAATACTTTCCCCATCAACCGTATAAAATGCACAACACCACTGTATTCTGCGTCAAAGGAACACGCGCTCAGATGTGCATGAGAAGCACATGACTGAACGAGTGAAGGAGACGCGCTGAATGAAAGTGCACGTTCACTCTCTGACAGCAGAGGGCGCTGATGGAACAGCAGAAATGCAGCGGTTACCCCGGAAACCCCGCAAACAAAGCAACTGCGCTAGTGAAGTTTTTAAAATGCTCCAAACAGACATTCATGTTGTTCATCTCAGCACCAAATACTTAAAGACTTAATAGACTATTTATTTTCAAACGTAATCATTTTTATATTTTAATCTGGACTACAACATGCCGTAATGATTAGAAATGTTTTGATTATTTGTTATTGTTCAGCAAAACTTTGAGACATACGGCTTCATTAGTTAACATGTTAATTCATTATTACCAAACTGACAATGAAAAATACTTGTAAAGCATTAATTATTCTTAGTTACTGTTTAATAACATTACTAAAATCAAAAGAACTTATTTAATGGACCTGAAATGATCAGTTGTATTTCTTAACTAACATTAATAAAATAATAATACTTTCTGTAACAAATGTAGCTGTTGCTCAATCTTAGTTAATGCATTAAATAAAGAGACCTTATTGTAAAGTGTTTCCTGTTGTTCTTTATATTCTTTTGCTCTTTAATCTGTCTGAAAATTTTACTTTATATATTTTTGGCATATTGTATTATTGTATTTAAACATTCAGAGTTCTTAAACCTGTTATACTGACAACACTTTTTTTTGCAACTTATTTCAATATCGTGATAATACCGTATACCGTGATAAAAGCTTCAGCAATTAATCGCAACATGAAAATTTGATACCGTCACATGCCTACACACTGCTAACTCACCCAGGCCCCGCCCCCTTATTATGCTCATGAATTATTTAAATGAGGAACATTCAAGCATGAAAACCTGCTCTAGTAGAGCTCAAAAACAACATCAAGACTTTGTAAAAGGGTCCATTTTAATGTTCTGTGATTAATAAACTAGGGAAATATGGTGATATCTGCTGGTGTCTTGCTGTATTTGGTTTTATAATGAGATGTTTACTGGATTTGAGCTCACCTCATGAGGAATTTGAGATCCCACAGAATACTGTAAGCAACCGTCTGAAACACAGAGAGCGCTGATCAATGATCAAATATGAAGGTAAAGACTAACTCCAGCGCTGACGCTCGCTCTTCACTCACCTGTAGTGCGATAACACCGAATAACCCAAAGCAAGCATACTGAACGAAGTTTCTGCTGAGGATCAGCACACATCCACCTGCGGGCGAGACTCGCATCAGTGAAACACTGAATCAAAGGCATGTTTTTAACATCTGAAATGTGCTGCGACTCATTTAATGCAAAGAAAGCACACACAATGCAGATTATTCATCATCCAAACATAATCATTTTAAATGGTTGTACAGCACAACACACATTTTTGCAAAAGTGAAGGTTGCTGTTTTACGTTGATATTGCGACAGGAGAGAAGTAAAAAGCCATTATTGCATAGTTTAGCAACCAGCTGGACTACACATGCAATGTCTTGTTTCTCTTCCTGATTCCTCTCTCGTGTCTTTCTGCAGGTAAATGTCAGTAAATTTCGGTTCAGTTGCTGGAGAATTAGACTGTGGATTTGCACAGAAATGTTTAATATCATGTGTTTAAATTTGATTTATTAAATTTGAAAATGATTTCCACTATAATTTTATACTTCTATTTTTCATTCTTGTTCCATATGCTGTTAAAATTGAAGGGTTTTTTAAAAAAGTAAGCAGAACTAAAATACACGTTTATAGTGTCCTTGTAAACCAAATGGCTTAAAAATCATATTAAACTTTTTTTTTTTTTAAATTCAAAAACGTGCAGAGTTTGTAAATGACAGTAAATATCGGTTCATGCATGAAGTCATTTGCTGAAATGACTGATCTGTGGATTCATACAGAAATGTTCTGTTTTGGTCAGGCTTGTGCTTATAATTAATGTGTTTATAATGATTTCCACTATAATTTTATATTTACTAAAACATTATTAAAATCAAAAGTTGTAACCGTTAATATTATTATTTTAATGGACCTGTGCGAACATGAACCAACAATGAACAATTGTATTTTTTTTAACTAACATTAACAAAGATGAATAAATACTGAAACAAATGCACTGCTCAGTGTTAATGTGTTACTAATGTTAACTAATGGGACCTTATTTAACACTTTACAAGTGTTACCATTCTTTTTCATTTACCACTATTTTACATTTTTTTCCTGAATGTAGCAATTAAAATGCATTACGCTTTTTTTTTCTTTCAACAATGCAACAGGGGTTTTTTTTTCCAGAAAATTATGTGCGATTATATTTTTTCTGAGATTGGACAGTAGTGACATTCTGTGGTCAGATATTTTTGTATAAAAACGCTAAACTTTATAAATGTGCTTTTGTTGGGATGAACAGAAAAATGAGTGTCAAACACTGAATTAACACTGAATTCTCAAATGGAGAAAATATATTAAACATATTTATAATCAACATTCCTTCAGAGCGACAGAGAAAACTGTGTCACATTACTGCAGTTTCTGATTAATTCACTGTCACACCAATCCAGAACAAGGTTAAAAATGAGGCCAGTGAGTGTGTGTGTGTGTGTGTGTGTGTGTGTGAGAGTGAGAGAGTGCGTGTGTGTGTGGTCCTGGTAAACAGTGTTGTGAACCAAATGTCCCAACAAGGATGGTAATAACAGTAATTTTAGACCTTGTTTGGGCATCTTTTTCATCCCCATGAGGAAAACAGCTTATAAATCATACAAAATTATATTTTTATAAAATGTAAAAATGCAGAAAGTTTTCTGTGATGGGTAGGGTTAGGGGTACAGTATAAAAATCATTATGTCTGTGGAAAGTCCCCATAAAACATAGAAAACCAACGTGTGTGTGTGTGTGTGAGAGAGAGTGCATGTGTGTGCGCAAGTGTGAGAGTGTGTGTGAGAGTGTATGTGAGTGCATGTATGAGAGTGTGTGTAAATGTGAGTGTGTGTGTGTGAGCGCATGCAAGTGTGAGAGTGTGTGTGTGTGAGTAAGTGTGAGAGTGTGTGAGAGCGTGCGAGTGTGTGTGAGAGTGCATGTGAGTGTGAGAGTGTGTGTAAGAGTGTGCAAGTGTGCGTGTGTGTGTGAGAGTGCATGTGTGTGCAAGTGTGAGAGTGTGTGTGTGAGAGTGTGCAAGTGTGAGTAAGTGTGAGAGTGTGAGAGTGTGTGAGAGCGTGTGAGAGTGTGTGTGAGAGTGTGAGTGTGTGTGTGTGTAAGAGTGTGCAAGTGTGCGTGTGTGTGAGAGTGCATGTGTGTGCAAGTGTGAGAGTGTGTGTGTGTGAGAGTGTGCAAGTGTGAGTAAGTGTGAGAGTGTGCGAGTGTGTGTGAGAGTGCATGTGAGTGTGAGAGTGTGTGTGTAAGAGTGTGCAAGTGTGCGTGTGTGTGTGTGAGAGTGCATGTGTGTGCAAGTGTGAGAGTGTGTAAGTGTGAGTGTGAGAGTGTGTAAGTGTGAGTGTGTGAGCGTGCGAGTGTGTGTGTGAGAGTCAGAATGCATGTGAGAGTGTGAGTGTGTAAGAGTGTGCGTGTGTGTGAGCAAGTGTGTGTGAGAGTGCATGTGAGAGTGTGAGAGTGTGTGTGTGTGTGTGAGTGTGAGAGTCCATGTGAGTGCATGTGTGAGTGTGAGTGAGTGTGCGAGTGTGTGTGTGAGAGTGTGAGAGTGTGTGAGAGTGCAAGTGTGAGTAAGTGTGAGAGTGCATGTGAGAGTGTGTGTGTGAGTGTGAGAGTCCATGTGAGTGCATGTGTGAGAGCGTGCGAGTGTGTGAGAGTGCATGTGAGAGTGTGTGTGTGTGAGTGTGAGAGTCCATGTGAGTGCATGTGTGAGAGCGTGCGAGTGTGTGAGAGTGCATGTGAGAGTGTGTGTAAGAGTGTGCAAGTGTGAGTGTGTGTGAGAGTGCATGTGTGTGCGAGTGTGAGAGTGCATGTGAGTGCATGTGTGAGAGTGTGTGAGAGTGTGTGTAAGTGTGAGTGTGTGTGAGAGCGTGCGAGTGTGTGTGTGAGAGTGCATGTGAGAGTGCATGTGAGAGTGTGTGTGTGAGTGTGAAAGTGCATGTGAGTGCATGTGTGAGAGTGTGTGAGAGTGCATGTGTGTGCGAGTGTGAGAGCGTGCGAGTGTGTGAGAGTGCATGTGAGAGTGAGAGTGTGTGTAAGAGTGTGCAAGTGTGAGTGTGTGTGAGAGTGCATGTGTGTGCGAGTGTGAGAGTGCATGTGAGTGCATGTGTGAGAGTGTGTGTAAGTGTGAGTGTGTGTGAGAGCGTGCGAGTGTGTGTGTGAGAGTGTGTGTGTGAGTGTGTGTGAGAGCGTGCGAGTGTGTGTGTGAGAGTGTGAGAGTGTGTGAGAGTGCAAGTGTGAGTAAGTGTGAGTGCATGTGTGAGAGTGTGTGTGTGAGTGTGAGAGTCCATGTGAGTGCATGTGTGAGAGCGTGCGAGTGTGTGAGTGCATGTGAGAGTGTGAGAGTGTGTGTAAGAGTGTGCAAGTGTGTGTGTGAGAGTGCATGTGAGAGTGTGTGTGTGAGTGTGTGTGAGCGTGAGAGTGTGTGAGAGTGCAAGTGTGAGTAAGTGTGAGTGCATGTGTGAGAGCGTGCGAGTGTGTGTGTGTGAGAGTGCATGTGAGAGTGTGTGTGTGAGTGTGTGTGAGCGTGCGAGTGTGTGTGTGAGAGTGTGTGAGAGTGCAAGTGTGAGTAAGTGTGAGTGCATGTGTGAGAGTGTGTGTGTGAGTGTGAGAGTCCATGTGAGTGCATGTGTGAGAGTGTGTGTGTGAGTGTGAGAGTCCATGTGAGTGCATGTGTGAGAGCATGCGAGTGTGTGAGAGTGCATGTGAGAGTGTGAGAGTGTGTGTAAGAGTGTGCAAGTGTGAGTGTGTGTGAGAGTGCATGTGTGTGCGAGTGTGAGAGTGCATGTGAGTGCATGTGTGAGAGTGTGTGTAAGTGTGAGTGTGTGTGAGAGCGTGCGAGTGTGTGTGTGAGAGTGCATGTGAGAGTGTGTGTGTGAGTGTGTGTGAGAGCGTGCGAGTGTGTGTGTGAGAGTGTGAGAGTGTGTGAGAGTGCAAGTGTGAGTAAGTGTGAGAGTGCATGTGAGTGCATGTGTGAGAGCGTGCGAGTGTGTGAGAGTGCATGTGAGAGTGTGTGTAAGAGTGTGCAAGTGTGAGTGTGTGTGAGAGTGCATGTGTGTGCGAGTGTGAGAGTGCATGTGAGTGCATGTGTGAGAGCGTGCGAGTGTGTGAGAGTGCATGTGAGAGTGTGAGAGTGTGTGTAAGAGTGTGCAAGTGTGAGTGTGTGTGAGAGTGCATGTGTGTGCGAGTGTGAGAGTGCATGTGAGTGCATGTGTGAGAGTGTGTGTAAGTGTGAGTGTGTGTGAGAGCGTGCGAGTGTGTGTGAGAGTGCATGTGAGTGCATGTGAGAGTGTGTGTGTGAGTGTGAAAGTGCATGTGAGTGCATGTGTGAGAGCGTGCGAGTGTGTGCGAGTGTGAGAGTGCATGTGAGTGCATGTGTGAGAGTGTGTGAGAGTGCATGTGTGTGCGAGTGTGAGAGCGTGCGAGTGTGTGAGAGTGCATGTGAGTGTGAGAGTGTGTGTAAGAGTGTGCAAGTGTGAGTGTGTGTGAGAGTGCATGTGTGTGCGAGTGTGAGAGTGCATGTGAGTGCATGTGTGAGAGTGTGTGTAAGTGTGAGTGTGTGTGAGAGCGTGCGAGTGTGTGTGTGAGAGTGCATGTGAGAGTGTGTGTGTGTGAGTGTGTGTGAGAGCGTGCGAGTGTGTGTGTGTGTGTGAGAGTGCATGTGAGAGTGCATGTGAGAGTGCATGTGAGAGTGCATGTGAGAGTGCATGTGAGAGTGCATGTGAGAGTGCATGTGAGAGTGTGTGTGAGTGTGAGAGTCCATGTGAATGCATGTGTGAGAGCGTGCGAGTGTGTGAGAGTGCATGTGAGAGTGTGAGAGTGTGTGTAAGAGTGTGCAAGTGTGAGTGTGTGTGAGTGCATGTGTGTGCGAGTGTGAGAGTGCATGTGAGTGCATGTGTGAGAGTGTGTGTAAGTGTGAGTGTGTGTGAGAGTGCATGTGTGTGCGAGTATGAGAGTGCATGTGAGTGCATGTGTTAGAGTGTGTGAGAGTGCATGTGTGTGTGAGTGTGAGAGTGCATGTGTGTGCGAGTGTGAGAGTGCATGTGTGAGAGTGTGTGTAAGTGTGAGTGTGTGTGAGAGTGTGCAAGTGTGAGAGTGTGTGAAAGTGTGAGTAAGTGTGAGTGTGTGTGTGTGAGAGTGCGTCTGTGTGCGAGTGTGTGTAAGTGTAAGTGTGTGAAAGTGTAAGTGTAAGTGTGTGTGTGTGTGTGTGTGTGTGTGTGTGTGTGTGTGTGTGTGTGTGTGTGTGTGTGTCTCACCGATCTGTCCTAAGAGGTTGAGCAGCACGAAGCATGTGGCGAGGAAGTATCCGCAGCTCCAGGTTCCCTCGATGTAGTCCCTCTGCTCGTTCCACTGGAACCACATGCGGAATGCCGTCCTCCAGGAACGTGCTGATGAGACACAGGCGAGCGACGTGAGGCAGATACTGCTTCGTGACCCGCAGGAACTGCAACAGCAAAGAGAGAGAAAATCTCACAGTCACACACACCTGACACTCAAGAGACCGATAAGATTCCTGAGGGACTTTTCATTAAAAAACCTACATACTGAGCATTATCACAGCATAATCGTTTTGTGTTACAAGTTTTTCTGAAATCTTATGTTTGAATATGCAAATGAGGCATTGTCTAATTATGAATGCACTCATTTGCATACATTTCCAGAACAGAAATCTGAATATTGGATAAAGACAGGTTCAAAATTCTTACTTGTTCATTTTGACGACATATTAGAGTTAAAGGTTTTTACAGATTCAACAGACAGAAAAAAAAAAGAAGCATTCAGGCGAATGATATATGAACAAACTCATTTGAACACACCGGAAGAACCGAGTCATGTTGTGAAATACGAGAGCGACTCGTTGATTTAGTGCGGCTAAAATAACAGCAGATATAAACAGAACACAACAACACTTGCTGGCAGCCAATCACTGACCACACATAGAAAACTAACTAACCTGACAGCCAATCAGAGCTCATGACCCCATGAACTCAGTAAACGGCAAAACAAAACTACAGAATATATTTTCCAAAAACAGATTCAGTATTCCTCAATGAATAAACAAACAAGCAAAGCCAGGTGAGGAAAAAGTAACACAACTGTAATGCATTACTTTCCATAAAAGTAACATATTTAGTTACTTTTTCAGGGAGTAACAATATATTTACATGGCTAAGACATTTCGTATACACCGTCTGTTCATTTATATTTTCAAAATTAAAGCAATGGTCACGTCTTTCATTTATAACTGGATTCACTTCATTTAACTTGTTATGGTTACATTCATCCCA
This sequence comes from Megalobrama amblycephala, assembly GCF_018812025.1. NCBI lineage: Eukaryota > Metazoa > Chordata > Actinopteri > Cypriniformes > Xenocyprididae > Megalobrama > Megalobrama amblycephala. The sequence continues at coordinate 1,475,409 of NC_063047.1, forward strand.
TTCCATCACTTATGTTCAGAACAGCTCAAAACCATACTATTACTGCAGTACCAAAGCACACTGCATACTTACTGAATCCCATGATGCAATGCACCCGGCATTCCATTTCCGAATCTCTCCAGAAGTAGTAGGACTTTTGTGAATTTGGACATCTCACACTGTTTTTCACCTACTATATAGTAGGGAAGTGTGCGATTTCAGATGCAGCCAATGCTCAAACGTATAGTAACAAATAATTTATGTTTAAAGTGGACCTATAACGCCCCTTTTCACGAGATGTAATATAAGTCTCTGGTGTTTTTTATACTCAATCCCCCACAGATCATTTATTATAGCTTGTCAAATTTGCCCCTATTTGGGTGAGAGCAAAAACACGCCGTTTTTGTGTGTGTCCCTTTAAATGCAAATGAGCTGCTGCTTCAGAAGAGGGCGGAGCTTTAACAGCTCAACAACAACAAAGCTGGAGAATCTCACGCAGCCAAAATGACGAAAGTGTTCAGCCTTACATTGTTCAAACCGGAGTCGACACTGATGGAGAGACTCAGGAAGAAGTTACAACTTTTAGACGTTTCTGAATGGTTAGTGGATAAATTGATGTAGTTGCTGTGGAGTTGATTCAACTCATCCACTAGCATGTGTCGTCATGTTCATCTTTTGTGTTGAATTGACCCTCGTTTGTGAAGCAGTCCGGCGTAAAATGACGGCATGTCAACAACACTCGACTACAACAACTCTTCCTCTTCTCTAAAGCAGCCCAACATGGCCCCGCCCCCTTTGTTGTGTGTTCTCAGGGGCGGGGTTTATGTAAATTTTAGGGTTTGTGATGTCACAACCCGGGAAGAAGCTCGTTGTAGTCCCTACCAGCTGTTTCTGTAAAAGAAAATATCTCCTTTGCATTGAACTTTGAGTGTCGTAACTTCACAGATGTTGTTTATGCTCAAACAGCAACATTACACACTAACTCAAGTTAAAAAGTGTAATCATATTCAAGGACTCCTTTAAGGTTTTGTTGCATTACAGCACTTTGCTCAAGCCAGCGCTCACAGTAACCCGAAACTCCTGCGATTCACTCCACTTTTCGACTCCAGATTTAAGTTTCATCCCGAAACAAACCATCAAAAGCACACTGTGAAGCAAAAGCAAGTGCACTACAGAGGATGCCTGACAGGCAGCACTTGATATGCGTCATGTTTGATGATTTCAGAAGAAAGCATGAGCTTTGAGGAGGTTATCTAACCCTGTGAGCTTGAGCAATCACTCCTCGAGCTGCTTCAGTGCAGAAATCAATGAGGTAAAAGTACAGTAAAGTTCAACAGCTGTGACTGCTCGACTTAAACGAGCTTGCATTAAATGTGTATTTTGTTTTGCATGTTCTAAAATCATTTAGCAACCGAGATCTGCCTCTTTACTCCATGCATTTTATTTCAAACGCCAATAATGAAATTCCTAATAAAATCCTGATAGAGAAACAAAACCAAAGTCTTATTACAGCACAGAAACACCCCCCGACAGCTTTAACTAACACACTTCGCATGCATAAGAACATAAATGTCATGCACACACACTAATAATATAAAAGATGATGATGATGATGATTGATTGACGCACCTGATCCGCCATTAATATGATTGGGACGTCTATACATGATATTATAATCCGCCGCGCTCAATGAGGTTATCAGATCCTCCTGCCCCATCACTCACGGATCGCTAAGCATTAAAATGTTTAACGTTACTACACAGTTTATTAACTTTAAACTTTTAGAAAATGAATGCATTATTTTTAATATGCTCTTATATTCTAAAATAAAAATATAAACACACGTGTATTAAACACAGATTCATTTTGAACAGTATTATTTACTGCTGAATGAACACCCGTAAACTGCTTTGCTGTCTAGGACCATCCTATGGTAATTCATATATATTTATACAAGCTATACATAAAATTACAACTTATATTTGCACAAAATCATGCACGCATGTACTTGAACTAAGTAATGTAGTCAGCTGGTGTCGTGAATTTGTTCATCCTGTAACACGCCGAAACACAGCAACTAGAATTCATAATATTTTCAAATAAATCAAATACATTTGAAGTTCTGACGACTGTTGAAACGGCTAACAGCACCACATATCCAAGATATATTATAAACTTGTTGTGAACCTTCTGAGAGCGTTTTGTTGGCCTTCCTCTGGTAGTTGTAGCTGCTGTCACCATAGACTTAAACAGGGCGCGCAGCTGTGACCGGTCCCAAATATGGCGGCGGGCATAGCGGAAGTGACGTCTTTGAAACCCATGTATACTCAAACGCGCGCGCGCACGGCAAAAGAGTTCGATAAAAGACTCTTTCAACAATGTATTATAGTTTTTAGTATATTTCAGTAAAAAAGGTGCATACTATAGATAAATTATATTCATTATTATTATTGTAAATATAATAAAAAAGGATAATTAAATTATTATACAAAATATTATAAATAAATAATTATAAAAAATAATAATTATTAATATATTACCATCATTAGTAGGCCTAGTATTAAATTGTATTGATTCAATAATATAAATATAAGTCATAACAATTATAATAATTATTATCATATTAATATTATTATCAGTATTAAATAAACTATATTTAATAATAGTTTAATAATTAATAATAAAATTACAAATTATAATATTGTAATTTTATCATATAAATATGATGATTAATATTGTTAATATTTGTAGTATTAAATAAATTATATGTATTATAATAATATAAAAAACTATAAATAATAATACTAAATAAGTAGTAATTGTTAATAGTAGTATTAAATAAATTACATTATAATAATATAAATATAAGTAATAACAATAATAATAATTATTATTGTTAATATTATCAGTATTAAATATTTATAATATATTAGTATTAAATAAATTTCATTTAGTATCACATAAAATTATTATTATTAACATTGTTAATATTAGCAGTATTAAATAAATTACATTTATTATAATTATTTTGTATATATTATCAGTATTAAATTATATCTAATTTAACTTAATAATTAATAATACATTTTTAGCATAATATAAAATGATATACTAATTAACAATGTTAATATTAGTAGTATTAAATAAATTACATGTATTATAAAATAAAAGTCATAAATAATAATAACGATAAAAATAATTAGTAACATTGTTAGTAGTATTAAATAAATTTATTATAATAAGAAAATAAGTAATAATTATTCTAATTAGTATTATTAAATTATTGTTGATATTATTATCACTATTAATTAAATTTAATAATATAACTTAATTAACAATATAAATTATAAATAATAGTTTTATTAATATTATTATTAGTATGAAAATGTATTATAATATAAAAATGATAATAATAATAATTATTTTAATTATTACTGTGAGGAAAACACAGAATCACAAGACAAAATCATGTAGATTGCCCCTCATCAGACTGAGCTGTAAAGCACACACACACTCTTTAAATATTTATCTATGCCCCTCATATAAATCAAAGACAATTAAAGGGCATAATTATAACAGCTGCATCTGTTTCATGAGCACGTCTGTAAAATTGCACACGTGACCAACAATATCAAACATACAGGAGACAGACGGCATCTGCAGCCACTGATGATCATTAAAAATCTGAGGATTCTCAATAACAACCTGTGTGTGTGTGTGTGTGTGTGTGTGTGTGTGCCTAAATCATCCCATTCAGAATACAAAAATCATCATTTAACTAGTCAAGATCATGCAAAATCCATAACTTTATCAATTAGTTTCATATAATAATGTCAACAAATCATAAGTAGTATCTCTATAGTCACTATTGGAGTAAATTGACAATTTAGTCATCAAAACCTTCACTTTTGGACAATAATTTGTATTTGAACAGTAAAAGTGTTTTTGGCATTTAGCTGATGATCGAACAATCTGACAGAAAAGACTCAAGCACAAACGACACACTGCTGAACTAGTGTACATCATAAACTACAGCATCATTTAGAGGCCGAGTCTGTGCAGTGATAATTAATAAAAAGGTGAATAATAACTATAAAAGCATCTCAAAGATATTAATATAACTCTGCTGTCAAACTGAACAAAATGCCTTCATTCAGATCCATCTCCAGAAACACTGACAGAAAAAAAAAAGCACCATTTCAGTGAGTTACAAACTTTATTATTTCCCATTTACTTTGCCAACGTGTTTGAAACCCTTCTTCTTTCTGTTCTTCTTAAATTTCTTTGTGAAGCCAGAAGAATTAACCTGAAAAATCAACAGTAAAGACACACATTAAAGTCTAGAAAAACCTGACGTCACGCCGGTTCACACCTCATGCGGTTAAAGGCTTCGTTCACCCAAAAATGAACATTCTGTCATCATTTACTCACCCGTAAGACCTTAATTCATCTTCAGAATGACTGAATTATTGATGAATTAATGACAGAATTTAAATTTTTGGGTGAACTAATATTTAATTTGCATACAGTGAATTCACAAGGTGCCACACATGCAGAGATATACGTGTCAAACCTTCATAACAGTGTTAACATCATACACTTCATATAATGCACATGCATGTCAATCAAATCAGTGACACTGACCTTTTTTCGTTTCTGCGTCTGGTTTTCTACTTCCATTTCAGATACTTCATCATCATCATCATCGTCAGTCTCAAAATCATCTTCCTCCCCGTCTTTCATGTTCTGTTCTTCCTCTGTCTTCTGTGTGAACATCGTCGCTGCAGAGAAACACGACACACTTAACATTAACAACTGAAATAAAGCTGAAATGAAATAAAAAATGAGGAAAGTTGAAAATTATTAAATGGAATTCTGGAAATAAATAAAAACTTTAAACTGAAATATTAGCTTTATTAGTATTAAAAACTAACTTTTTATTTATTTATATATATATATAAAATAAAAAATGAAAAAAGCACATAATGAAATTAATAAAAATTAAACTAAAATTAACATGAAAACTAAAAATATAAAAACAAAAGCTTAAAAGTTATCAATAAAACCATAAAACCTATAAAATATAAATAAACTATAATACATATTTTTAAAAAATATTTTATTAGTTTTTAGATTTTTAAATATATTTTTAAATAATACACAAAAAACTAATAATTAACAAAAGCACATAAAATTAAAAAAAAAAAAAACTAAAATGAAAACAAATAAAAGCCAATTCAAGATGTTAATAAAACTATAAAACTAAAATAAAATTAATATTTCATTAGTTTAATATTTAAAAAAAAAAAACTTACACAAAAGCACATACAATTACTAACATTAAAAATTTAACTAATATTAAAATGAAAACTTTAATAAAAACTAAAATATTAGCTTTAGTTTTTTAAATATTTCATTAGTTTTTTTTTTTTAAATATTTCATTAATTTTGGAAAAAAAAAATGTTTTAAAAAAAAAAAACTAATAGTTAACAAAAGCACACGAAATTACTAAAAATTAAACTAAAATGAAAATAAAAAAAATAAAAATAAAAGCCTATTCAAAATACCAAAACTTTAATAAAAACTAAAATATTAGTTTTAGTCTCCAAATATTTAAATAGTTTTTTTAAAAAATATATTTTTATTTAAATATTTTTTAAAAAGCCTAATAATTAACAAAAGCACATTCAATTACTAAAAATTAAACTAAAATTAAAATAAAAACAAAAAACTGAAAATATAAAAATGAAAGCCTATTCAAAATATATCATTTTTAATAAAAACTACAATATTAGTTTAAATATTTTGTAAGTTTTTTTTTATTGTATTTAAATATTTAAAAAAACCTAATAATTAACAAAACCACATTCAATTACTAAAAATGAAACAAATTAAAATGAAAAATTCTAAAAAAATAAAAGCTCATTCAAAATATTAATAAAACTGTAATAGCAAATAAACACAAGTCATCAGTGCACGCTATTCTAAATCAAAACTGCAGTTTATGAGTAATAAATATAGCTAAATTAACACCGGTCTGTTGACTCGTGTGAGAAGAGCGCGGCACTGACGTGGATAAAGGTCGGACATGCTGTCGTCGGAGTCGCTGTCCTCAGCGCCGCTCGAGCTCAGAGCACAGATGCCGCTGTCGTCCTTCCTCTTGGGCTGTCGCTCACTTCCTGCGGCCTCGTCGTGCTCTTTGACTCTCCGTTTCCGTCGGAGTTGGACCGGGACAAACTCCACCCCCTGACGAACACACTCCTCATCTGACACAACGACAAAGTGCTGCATGTTAGTGTCATGAACAGCTTTAATCAGGAAAACAACAAGGTGCAGGTTGTACTTACACTGCTCTAGAGCCTTCCTGTAGCGTTTGCCGTTGACGTGGCGTAGAACGTGCTGCGGCACACGGTTGATGTGACGTAACGTGAGTTTGCAGAAGAGATGATTACTGAGGAAAACAGAACGACAATATGCATGAGCGTCGCTTTCACAACACTTCAAATCCCTCAGTTCTCTCCATCTCTGAAAAGCTGAGCTCATGTTGATTCATGTTTTATTACGAGCTCTGTCATTACACACCAGACAAACGCGAGAAATCGGGTCCTGCCAGGAATATCATGTCTCCTTTAGGACCCAGAGTGATCCTATTAGTTCAACAGACTTTTAATGGGTAGTATTTTTAAACGCCTGATTATAATTCCCGCAAAATCACATTTAAATTGTTTAAAATGCGTTATAATGACCATTAATGTCATGGATCATATACTAGTGTATAACTGAAGCTATAGGTAGTGAAATCAAGCATTTCTCATTCTTACTGTTTTTTAGTTAGCTTATGTACTAGCATAGCATACATCTACCCGATTAGCCTGCTAGCTTAGCTTATATTATATTAGGCATGTTTTTTGCCTCCAATATCTGTTTCTAGTTTGTTTTATTATGCAATACATAGGCATTTTGTTTTATATTTCAAGCATGTTGCTTGTGCACTTAATGTGATAAACATCATACAATAGTGAAATAGGTTATTATTAGTCATCGCAACAACAACTTTTGATCAGGCATTACCACCTGGGTCCTAAATGAGACCCGATTCCAAGGGGGGACTTGACACAGGAGAAACTTTTCACTATTTTCGGATATGCACGGGTGAATTGTCAATTTTGAACAAAAAAAAATTACATAGTGAACCTTTAACTGTATTGTGATTTTGCAGTTGCTAACGCTGCATCTGAAGTCGAATACTTCTCTATTATATAGTATGCGAACAGAGTAGTATGTACGAATTCATAGTATTCGAAAAACTGTAGGCGAAAAGTACCCGGATGATTTACTACTTCCGGCGAGATTCTGAAGTGCGCATGAACACTTTACTATCCCATGAGGCCACGGGAGAGGATTTGTGAATGGAGTTGAAGGGACGTAACTGACGCAGGTAGGTCATGTGACGGTAACAACATGGCGGATGTAGTACATCCGGATTTTATTCATACTATAGCTGCGTCTCATTTCGAAGGCTGCGTCCTCCGGAGGTCGCATTTGAAGGCTGCATACGTCATCGAGGCGGTCTCATTTGAGAAAAATAACCATTAGATTGCAAAGTAAGAAAGAAATTACAGTATTTTACACCTCACGAAGAATAGCAGTCAATGTTATTATGGTTATTTTTCTTAAATAAGACATCTTTGATGACGTATGCAACCTTCAAATGCGACCTCCGGAGGATGCAGCCTCCGAAATGAGACGGCGCTTATATATAAAACGTACTCTTTCAACGGTCGTGAAGTAAATTTAAAGGGTTAGTTCACCTAAAAATTAAAATTCTGTCATTTATCACTCGCCCTCGTGTCGTTCCACACCCAAAATATTCTCGTGGCTTTATAATATTAATATTGAACCACTTTACTCACATGAACTGATTTAAATATGTTTTGAGTACATTAATGGATCTTGAGAGAGGAAATGTTATTACTCAGGTCTCACTGAGCCATCGGATTTCATCAAAAATATCTTAATTTGTGTTACGAAGGTCTTACGGGTGTGGAACGGCATGAGGGAGAGTAATCATTTTTGGGTAAACTAACCCTTTAAATTCAAATGTAGTATACTGAGAACGGAAGTGTTCTGTACTCTAGTGTACTTACGGCTGTTTAGTGCTGTTGACTACATGGGGCTCATACTGCTTGTAGTCAAACTCCGCCTCAGCGCTCAGTTTCTTGTATTTCTTTCCTGAAGTGAAGTGCTGCAGTTCATCGAGGCTGCAGGGAAACTCGTGCTCGTTCAGTGTACACTTGATCTGAGAAAACACAAACATAACGAGGAATATTGTTAATAAACATACAGACACATTCAAAGCGTCTACACGACATTCATTCACGACTTTATCTCCATTTTAACAGCTGAAATGTGTCATAATTCTGCGTTATTGACCTTCTTAGAGTCTGTGAGTTGAAAACAAGGATGCTTCTGTAGAAATGCTCTCAAATCCTCTGGTAAATCCTCCATGACGACAACATAAACAAAACATAAACAAACTAAATCTATATGAGGGGAAAACCTGATATTGAAGTAAATAACACAAAACCGCTGTAAAAACACACTAAACTAAGTGGATAAACGCTTGTTTTGCTGCACGTTGCGCAGCGCGACGTTTCAAAAACTACAACTTTACGTCATATAAACACGACGTTGACGCAAGACCGAAGGCTGTCTATCGCAATGCCAGAAATAAAACTTTTTAAAGCTGCGAAAGCATGAGAGATCTTAAAGTCATCATAAAATTTCTATATTGCATCTTACCTCATCAATATTTTGAATAATGAAATATTTCGAGCTGAAACAGCAGATGATTTATAATTCTGATGAGGCGCGTTGTTAGACCGCTCGTGACAGTCAGCTGACACTGAGCTGTTAATCTTCGTTCGGTCTTTTACTCTGTAAATATATACATTTTTATTGACAGTATTATATGAATTTTGCGAGTTGCATTGTACTATTTTAAGTTAAATATGTCTGGACCAAACGGAGATCCCAATATTTCAGTTGATGATGGAATAATCGAGGATGAAGATGAATTCAGTGATGAAGGTATAATAATAATAATCATCTCATTCTGTAATATGTTTTACTTTTGATCATTTTATTAGTTACTACTAACAATAAAACTACTGTTAAACTAACCGTTGGATATATATTTATATGGGTCAATGGCGTGATGGGTAATTTTTTTGTCTAAAGGCCTTAATAATAATAATAATAAACAAAGATATGACATCCAAAGTATGTAAGGTAGTACAACTAGATCTCTTTTATTGAATTTAAAAGGTTTTAATTATATTTTGCTACATATAAAGGTATTTTAAAGTGTCAAAAGGTCATTTGGTTTAACTGTCCAACCGTTCATTTGTGATTAAAATATCGTAAAATGTAATAAATGTATATATTATTTATTCTGGCATGATTTTATAACATCATATATCAACATAAGTCATGCTTTGTTATGAGAAAGAATGTCCGGAAAAATGAATTTCATTGATGTCATTTGGAGTAACCAATATAAAGGGACCATTTTGGATCAAGTCATGTGGTCAATATCATGTGACAGGATGTGACATCATTTAGACACCTGCAAAGGACCACATGGTCATGAAGCAAAGTAACTAACTCTCTATTAACTATTTAAAAATGAATGTTTTCTCTTGATCATACGCATATCCTGAAACATCAGGTCATTCGGTGCAACCGCTATAAAACATGGAAAATGTTGTAATATTTGAAAACCTTGTACTAAATATAAAATGTTTGATTGTCCTTTTGCTAGATATCAGCCTGTTCGCATTGTTTGAACATATTGTCATTCGGTAAAACCAAAATTTTGGTTAAACTGAATGACTTTTTTGGTGACAAATTTTGTAATCTTGTAATAAATAACAAAAACAGTGTTAATTGATTATAAAAACCACATAATCTCATTGTTAACACTTAATAAAACTTCAAAATTAATTATATCTTCATTATATTTTTGACTTTTATTCGTCAATGACCCATATATATATATATATATATATATATTTACTAGGGCTGGGTAAAAAATACTGATTTCTCGATTTTAATCGATTCTCATTTTTATGAACCGATATTGATTCTTAAATCCCAAGAATCGATTAGTCTAGTCTGTTTCCAGTTGATGAATGAGCAGAATATGTAGCTCCTCCCATCCAATAAATCGCAATAATCTTTGTGCTTTGTTACTTTTGATATGAAGCAAAGTCTCAGATTTCAATGACGTCCATCTTATTATGAGATTCAAAAAATAAATAGCGTTTTGGCGCTGTTTAATGTGGCGTGACAGATCGCTTTAGCGCCTCAGTTAAAGAGAAGCATGTGATCATCCTCTCCTCCGCTTTAATACCAGTTACAGCGAAATAAACATGCATGAACATCTGAAGGTATGTTAAAATATACAGTACAACTTACTGAAATCCGTATCATGTCTCGTGTAATCGCTCAATCAGTGCTTCAACCTCAATAAAACAGCTTCAATGTCACGTGACGTCACATTTACCTCAGAAAAACATATTCAGTGACCATAAACTCATTAGTCAGCTAGAAAAGTGCTCTAGAAAGATAAATATAGCAATGCACCGTTACACATTCACTATAATCTTTAATGTTCTTCAATATTTAATGCATGTTTGAATAAATCAGTTATGACAGCCGCGATTTAAATGTTTATATTTAAAAAAAACGAATTGGAGTAGAAATATTATGTAATTCTAAACTTCATTTATAATAAAAACATCGAGTGTAATTTAAGTGTTTGTGTATAAATAAGTTAATTTAACCTTCAATATTATTATAGTAGTACCAGCTGACTCTCATGTGTAGTTTACAGCATTAATCGAGTTTTTCCTCTAGAAAATTTGCCATGTACTGAAACTGAAATAATACATCCAAAATTGAAAACATGTGAATAGTAATTGAATCGAATTGTGGCAATACCCAGCCCTAATATTTAGGCTCATATGTAATACCCTAACTGATAAAAATATATCGTTCAGTAATGGCGTCTTGGTCTCTAATCAGAATATGCAGCGATCGACTCCATGCTGGACCAGATCAACTCGTGTCTGGACGACATCGAGGACAGAAATGATGCTCTGAACGGAAAACTGCACGAGCTGCTGGAGTCCAACAAACAAGCCCGACGAGAGTTCAGACAACAGCTGAATGATGAAGAACCTCCTCCTCCTCCTCCAGCAGAAGATCCAGCGTCCAGAGACACACAGACCTGACGTCCATCCTCAGACTCTTTCCTGTTTTATTAATGCATTCAGATGTAAAATACCTGCGTTATCGTCTCAGTGGACCAGTAGGGTAGAATATATGTGTGTAAATGTCTTTGTGTTGGTTGTGTCTAAACTGTACCGTATTAAATGAAAGCAATAAGGCACATGATTATGTAACAACATTCTACTACAACAACTCTTCTCTTCTCTAAAGCAGCCCAACATGGCCCCGCCCCTTTGTTGAGTGTTCTTGGGGGCGGGGTTTATGTAAATTTTAGGGTTTGTGATGTCACAAACCCAGGAAAAGAAAATATCTCTCTTTGCATTGAACTTTGAGTGTCGTAACTTTGCAGATGTTGTTTATGCTCAAACAGCAACATTACACACTAACTGAAGTTAAAAAAGTGAAATCATAATCAAGGACCCCTTTAAAATGTGGTAAAATCACTGTAATGCACCTCCTCGAGTGGCTTATTGCTTTCATATGATATGCAATGTGAATGAGAAATTTATTTATTTTTAATAAACAGTCATCAAGGATGTAAACAAATTGATATAGAAGTACTTGACTTTTTTCCCCCTCACAATTCTGAGAACAAAAAGTTATAAACTCAGAATTGCAAAGTCAAAATTACCTTTTTATTTCCTGTTCTGTGGTGAAAACATAACCCAGTCGCCCTTGTAATCAACAAATATTTTAATAGAAATTAAAATGAGCCAAATGCACAAAACAAACATTGGAAAAACATGAACTTCCAGCTGCTATAAAACACTTTTGTTGTGTTCAGTTTGTCAGAATATGAAACACAGTTTGTGTTTAGCTTGCCTTTAAACAAAGCGTCCCGCTGACCTTCCCCTTTCAGAGCTCAAATCATTATTCCATGATAGGAAAACTCTCGGTAAGTTTGTGCTTTTTCATCAGCAACATGCGGTTTATAAGCTGCTGCAGATGAAACAAACCCGACTGACTATATTCTCTCCTTCCCGACAGCTGAATTATCACTGAAGATGAAGCCGCATTAAATCAGTTCTTGCCAACCTGACTAGGGCTTTTTGTCATGATTTTTAAACATAAAGTGAAACGTCTGAGCAGTTCCCTTCTGTAAGACACACAAAATCAAAAGTACACCTCAAATCATTGTCAGTAATCATACAATCAATAACATTTCAGCCTGATCTGAATTCAGTATGAAAAATGGTGTTGAAAACATGATGCATGGATTTCTGAATGGATCTGGTCACATTTCGTCCCAAAACCAATGGAAATAAATCAATTATATTTTGCATTTGAAGCCTGAGGGTAAAAATACTGCATTACAGTAATGAAAATAAAATGTAAAATGCCCGGATGTTGTTCTGTATAGAGAATATTGGCTGAAAAATAATATGACCATGCAAAAAGACTTCATTTTGTTTATGCAAAATGTCGATTTCTCTTTGATTTTGGATGGAAATGCAACATGATCATGAATGCGAACAGATGCATTTGCTGCAGTGTTTTGTCGTCAGATAAAAGCTCATGATTAGAGACGGAGATGCTTCTGCATCAGCACAGTTTCCAGTGTATGACGAGATGATGCATATCGAAATCAATAAGCGAATGCCAATCCTCATAAAACCGCTCCGTTTAGTGACAAAGTAACAGGTGACGGTTTCTATCAGGGACACAAACGGCAGATGAAGCTAACAGAGTTAATTCTACAGATGAAAACGAGTCCAGGTCAGATTTCACTCCTAAATAAAAAGAAGAAATAAAGTTATACAGAAAAACAAAGAATATTTAGGTCCCATGAAGACTTTTTGAATTGCGACTTTCATGCCAATTATGCACATTTTAATATGGTGATGCAAAAAAAAAAAAAATAAAAATACTGTTTCTGTTAATTCTCATTACAGTTGCAATATATTATTATTTTTCATTTTTTCACATTGAAGCGATGAGAATGTTTTTTTTTTTCATAATGAGGAAAATGTGCCAAATTGTCATGAAAATAATGTCACAACAGAAACATCCTAAAGGGCTTATTTTCTGTTCTTTGTGAGATTGACCAGAATATAATCAGCGTCAGAGTTTCACTGACGGTACAAATGAACCGATGCAAGTCAGAGCGAAAACTAGACCAGGTAAAGTCGGTGCAAAAATAACATTTTGGATGCGCCACAATCTCGGGAACCCACGTTTACTGAGAATATATCTTCTCAGTCTTCTATAAATTCAGTTTCTTGAAGATTTCTGCACTGTAAGATAACGTCCAGGTCATGTGTGCGCTTAATAACCCTAAAACAAGTCAAGTAATCAAGCTAAACGCAACTGGTGGAATCGCGTAACACACGGTTTTACCCGTACACCGTCGACCAGAAATGTTTAGCATTCGATATGAGATGCTATCTGAAAGTGTGAGCCAATCACAGCGCAGCACATTTAAGTCTAGCAGCTGAAAACACGATCATCGCTGGTTTTGCGATGCTTTTTAAACACTGCTCCATCCGAGCGTTTGCACTTAAGGCAGAACTCCATTTGAAGATGTTTAGAAGAAAATAACATCAGCGTTTGTGTCTGTCATAAATTCATCCGGCTCTAGAACTAGTGTGTGTGACCTCCCTAAATAAGGTTCGTCTCCCTTCTTTTTACAGCCTCGTGTGACACTGATTTCAGAACTACAATCATGTTTTTCACGTTTCAGTGCTGCTACATTCTACGTCAACGCAGACGTGCCGCTCCATCGGCGAGGGTGAATCTCAGGACGAACATGTTCAGATCATGATCCAAAACCAAACCGAAGAACTGTTAAGATGTTTTGCGTTGTGACGCTGCTTGCATGATGCAGCAGTTTCATTTACTGCAGTTAATTCAATCTGTCTGGATGACATTATTACTTTTTTAATATTAAAATTAAATCGGCATACATTATATTCAGTAAAACAAGTTTTGCAATAATGAAATTTTTGCATTATGGTAATGAGATTAACATTTCACATTAAAGTATTGAGAATTGGTGAGGGTGCGTGTGCAATTATCATGAAAACTAGATGATAATTCAATCCTAATGGTCCTAAAAAGGTGTGTGTGTGTGTGTGTGTGTGTGTGTGTGTGGTAGTCAACATTTGGAGTGGATCAAAAAGAAGAAGGTTTTAGGACAACTTTGATGAACTTTTTTGATCCACTTCAAATGTTGACATACATACATACATACATACATACATACATATATATATATATATATATATATATATATATATATATATATACACACTATCAGTCAAAAGTTTGGAAAATTACTATTTTTAATGTTTTTGAAGTCTCTTATGCTCATTAAGGTTGCATTTATTTCATAACAAATACAAAAAAAAAACAATAATATTGTGAAATATTATTACAATTTAAAATTATGGTTTTCTATTTTAATATACTTAAAAATATAATTTATTCCTGTGATCAAAGCTGAATTTTCAGCATCATTACTCCAGTCTTCAGTGTCACATGATCCTTCAGAAATCATTCTAATATGATGATTTATTATCAACGTTGGAAACAGTTGTGCTGCTTAATATTTTTTTGGGAACCTGTGATACTTTTTTCAGGATTCATTGATGAATAAAAGGTTAAAAAGAACAGCATTTATTCAAAATATAAATCTTTTCTAAAAATATAAATCTTTTACTATCACTTTTGATCAATTTAACACATCCGTGCTGAATAAAAATATTAATTTCTTTCAAAAAAAAAAAAAAAAAAAATTACTGACCCAAACTTTTGAACGGTAGTGTATATATTTTACAAAAGATTTCTATTTAAATAAATGCTGATATTTTTAAACTTTTTATTCATCAATGAATCCTAAAAAAGTATCACATTATAAAATAATATTACGCAGCACAACTGTTTCCAACATTGATAATAAATGATTTCTGAAGGATCATGTGACTCTGAAGACTGAAGAAATGATGCTGAAAATTCAGAAATAAATTATATTTTAAAGTATATTCAAATAGAAAACCATAATTTTAAATTGTAATAATATTTCACAATATTATTGTATTTATTATTAAATAAATGCAGCCTTAATGAGCGTAAGAGACTTTGTTCAAAAACATTAAAAATAGTAATGTTTCCAAACTTTTGACCGGTAGTGTGTGTATATTTGTTTTGGTCTGAGAAATGACCTGGACATGATCATGGGTCGGTGAGATTCACCCTTCAGCCGAAGCACGAATCGTTCAGTAATGGCGTCTTGAGGTTCTTGCGCTCAATGAAAACAGCTACTGTACAAACAGGGTTAGAGGCTTGTAATTGTGGCACAAACCCTTCTGAACTGCAGGAAAGACACATACTGTCTACGGCGGGGTGGTTTCACTACGGTCCTCTGGGCCTGATAAAGTTCTCGGTCTCTCAGGATAGACATCAGCCCTCAGCGTCGTCTTCCTCCTCTTCCTCGTCTCTTAGCAGGAGTCCTGCCTCGGCCCCGGACGCCCTTCCCCTCGGGAGCGTCCTCTTCCTCCGGCTCTCCCGCGACGGCCTCTTCCTGTGGGAGCGTCACACTCCCAAGGTCGTCGTCCTGTCCGCTGCTGCTGGTGTTCTGGACGATGGAGCTGCTGCTCAGTCTGCTGATGCTGATGGTGGGAAGTGAGGTACTGCTGCTGGACGGTGAGGTTTGGAGGGCTGGTTTGGGGGTGAGAGACACGGATGAGGTAAACGGAGATCCTCCCTCGGAGGTTTCATCTGGACTGATGTGGTCTGCTGGATCTCCTGAGGTTGAACCAGAGTCTTCATGCTTCCTTAAGGCTTTATAACGCTGAATGACGACAAATAAACATGATAAACGACGGCTGCAAGTGGAACATGACTAACAAAAATACTGATGCGTTTCTAAAGCACTTTAACCCTTATAGGGTCTTTTTAGACCTCAAACGACATTTGCTAAAATAATAAAAAAAAAGTTCTTTGTCCAAATGACATGAAACTTTGTACAGTGGTTAACACTTTAAAGATCTACAAATAAAGAAAATTGGAGTCATATCTTGTTTTTATGTTAGTGTAGAAAAAAAGTCACACTCAGAGTCTTTGGGGTCTCCAGAGACCCCAGGCAACAAAATGTAATTTTTTAACAAAATACTTGTTTTTTAAAAAACAAATGTAATTTTACTCTGTTTATTAATGTTTTTACTTCATATTTGTGCAGTTTTTGGAGGATTTATCATATCTTTTAAATTTATATAAATAAATAAATATTTTTTTAAATAGGTTTTTATACAAAACAGCTTTTTATGTAAAATTCACTTTATAAAAGACCCACATTTCTAACTTTCATTCATGGGGATAACATGGATAATTTGACATGGTTTAGTGTGAGATTTTTGCCCATCTTTTGGAAAATGCAGTTTTAAAAGTGAAAAATTATCACTTTATCCAGTAGATGGCAGCAGAGCTCCACTATTTGCTGTTTGACTGACTGAAAGACTCTTTTCACAAGTGTTTTCAGCTGGATTCATATCTAAATATTATGAAATCACAATTACAACAAAAAATACTTTTTGTCAAAGTTTAACATTTTTTGACATTTCAAAAAAGTTGATTTTGAGGATGAATTTTGTCCATTTTCTAAGCGGGTTCTCATCATAATGTAACAATATTGAAAAACTGAATTTTTTCATTACAAAAAACACTAAACTTTAACAAAAAGTAGCTTTTATTGTCATAATTGTGATTTCATAATATTTAGATATGAATCTAACTGAAAAACACTTGTGAAAAGAGTCTTTCAGTCAGTCAAACAGCAAATAGTGGAGCTCTGCTGCCATCTACTGGATAAAGTGATCATTTTTTACTTTTAAAACTACATTTTCCAAAAGATGGGCAAAAATCTCACACTAAACCATGTCAAATTATCCATGTTATCCCCATGAATGAAAGTTACAAATGTGGGTCTTTTATAAAGTGAATTTTACATAAAAAGCTGTTTTTGCATAAAAACCTATTTTTTAATTTATTTATAAAAATTCAAAAGATATGATAAATCCTCCAAAAACTGTACAAATATGAAGTAAAAACATTAATAAACAGTAAAATTACATTTGTTTAAAAAAAACAAAACAATTATTTTGTTACAAAATTACATTTTGTTGCCTGGTGTCTGTGGAGACCCCAAAGACCCTGAGTGTACTTCCCAAACGAAGACCGCACAAGAGTTAAAATAAATGATATAACAGAATAAAGTATTATTATTATCAACATGAAACACTATTCACAAATCATACCTTCAGGTTCTCGAAGTGTTTGGGCGTCTTGCAGTGCGTGTGTCGAGCCGAGGACTCAAAGTGATAGAACTGATTGCAGAGTCGACAGAGAAACCCAGCGACAGGCACCACAAAACTAGAGCCTGGGACACAACATGATATTTATAATGCCACATATTAAAATTAAAGATGTCGTCAACATTAGAGTTCTGAATAAAAAGACAACACTGAAAGGAGGAGACAATTTAACCCCTAAAATCATTGCCATTACAAATGTAAATACATATATTTATATTGGATCATGATTAAAATGCAGTTGTTGCCTGTAATTTCAGATATTTTTGTTTAATGCCAGTTTGGCAAGTAAACAACTAACAAATAAAGTGGATGTGAGCGTCGCGTCAAAAGCGAACTGAAGGCATTATAATCAGTGGAGGCAAATATCAGCCGTCAAGTGACTGAACATCAGTAGGCGGGGCCTATTGTGTGATAATGGTCGATGTCTTACTCTGGAGGCGGACATATGCAAATGTATTTGCCCGACATCACAGATCCCGCTATATCCAAATGAGCCAGTTTTGGAGCTTGATTAAAGAAATGCTTAGTTTATATTGAGAAATTTAAAACTTTAAGGATGTTTTAATGGTTCAAAGACCTCTAATATGTCAAACAATCAAGGAAAATTGATTTCTCATGTCATGACCCCTTTAAGAACACTGTATCGTGTTTGTATATTGTGTAACATTTTATATTTCAGTGGCTAATTATTACCCACCATACACTGTGTCTGAGTCAAACTCCTCGTCTTCAGTCAGATCTTCTAGTGTGACCTCCATCTGCGCAGCCAGACCCTCCTGAAAGACACGTCACATTTAATTAGTCAGCTGATCACAGAAAAAAACTCCACAGGAAGTGTTGAAGTCAACGGCTGGTCCTTGTTGTAATTAACACAGGCAGATTACGTTTACCCATCATCCATCGACCTCAAACATGGCTTATGAGTAGTAGCTTACCTTCCCGTTTTCCTCTTCCTCCCTCTCGTCATCACTGCAATCACCGTCCTCTTCACCCAGTAACATGGCGGCGTTCAGCTGATCCGCGCCGCCTTTACCCGACTCCTTCCACAGCTGCAGATTAAAGAAATGTTGCAGGTTCAACAGAGTTAGTTTCATCATATTCATGACAACACAAGAGTAAGTCAAATTTAAAATTCTTTTGTGACCAATTCCACATCTCGTATTTATAGTCTGGTCATTTCTATTATTTACATTCCTCCCCAACACTTTTGAAGAGTGAAAGTTCAGTTTCGCTTCACCGTACTGATACAAATAAGCCTCATTAGAAGCGTATCTGATCATCACCTGCTCGACCCGCTGCTTGTGCTCCGTCGACTGCATGTGCTCCACAAACTCTCTGGCTGTCCTGAAGTGCATCTTACAGACGGTACAGCTGGTGCTGGACGAGTGACTGCAGCGCTGCGCGCACACACACACACACACACACACACACACACAGGAGGATTTATTTACATCAGGTTACGGCTAAATGCATGCAAACAGAAATGGTCACTAGTCGAGTGACTGCATGAAGGGATGTTATTGTTGACAAAAACGAATCCCTGGTTTCACAGACAAGACTTAAATCTAGTCCCAGACTAAAATGCATGTTTGAGTTGTTTTAACTGAAAGCAAATGCACACTAGTATATCAAGATGCACACTAGTAATGTTTTTTCTAAGGCATGTTTATAAAAGATACTTAAATGTATGTAATCCTAATCCCGGCTTAATCTAAGACCTGTCTGTGAAACCAGGCCTAAAACTATTAAAAACATTTCTGTTAACTGAAATGAAGCTCAAATAAAATATAAATATAAACTAAATAAAAATTAGAAATGTTGCCTTGGCAATAAACCGAAGAGCTAAAAATATTAACTGGAAATAAATAAACTAAAACTAAACTGAAATAAAAATAAATTAAACCTAAATAGCAATATTTAAAGGAAGAAAAACTAATAAACGATAAAAGGATATAATGAAATGATTAAAAAAATACAAAAAATAAAATAAATATTAGTTGAAAACTAAAAATATATAAATAAAATGTAACAAATATTAATTGAAAATTTTAAAATAAACAAAATTAGAAATGTTGCCTTAGCAATAAACTGAAATAAGTTTGAGTTTAAGTACTAAAATTGTGCTGGAAATAAATAAAAATGAAAACTAAACAAATAAAAAATAAATTAAACCTAAATAGCAATATTTAAAAATTATTTATTAAAAAAAGTAATAAAATGGCAAAAGCACATGACAAATTGACTAAAAATTAAAACTAAAAAATTAAGAAACTAAAAATAAAAATAAAAATAAAATATAAATATTAGTTGAAAAACCTAAACTAAAATTAAGCACTAAAATTATTAATTGGAAATAAATAAAACTGAATAACTGAAACTAAAAATAAATTAAACCTAAATAGTAATAAAAAAATAAAAAATAAAATAACAAAAGCACATAATGAAATGACAAAAAAATAACATGAAAACTAAAAATATAAAAATAAAATAAAATATAAATATTAGCTGAAAAACCTAAAGCTAAGAGAAAATTAGAAGTGTTGCCTTGGCAATAAACTGAAATAAGCTTAAGTTGAAGCACTAAAAGTATTAACTGGAAATAAATAAAAAAATCAAAACTTAAAATAAATAAAATAAATAAATTAATATTATATATATATATATATATATATATATATATATATATATATATATATATACACACACACTTCTAATTTCTAATTATATATTATATATATATATATATATATATATATATATATATATATATATATATATATATATATATATATATATATATATATATATATATATATATATATATATATATATAAAAAAAAAAACAAGTAATAAAATGACAAAAAGCACATAATGAAATTACTAAAAATGAAACTAAAATTAAACAAAATATAAAAGTTCAATTCGAAACATTAATAAATCTATAATCAACTAAAACAGCTGAGTGCATGAGGTCTGCTGGTTCACCTTGTGCTCTCTGGTTCTGCGATGGTCCATGACGTTGCTGGTGAAGTGAGTCTGGCAGGTGGAGCACCATCTCTGCAGGCCTGGTCTCTTCTCACTGGAGGGTCACAGACAGGTCAGGCAACATGAAGCATAAAAACAGAGATAACAGGTTTAGAGCTGTGAAAATTAATCGCCGCATCACTGACTACATTTACATGTGCTCCAATAATCAGAGTAAGATGTTCACATGGCACAAGCAAACCTCTTCACTCCCGTTTACGTTATTTAGTATTATTTTTACCGCCATTATTCTCAATGCACAGCACAGATGTCTTGTCACAGAGATTGTTTCTGTGTTTCTGATGTTTTCAACCATCAACCTACTTCATTATATTGTTGTCAACATGTAGCTTCTTCTGCAACCCAATAATGTGCTGCCTTCTTTACTGACGTTTATGAATCTGCACATGAAAATGTCACCCGTGTTCGTCACAAGCACAAACGCACTTCGCTCAGTGTCCCGTTTGATATAGAGATCAGCCTCATCTGCCCATATATGACAGATTTAATGTATATTTCAACTGATCCATTAAGAAACACACATTCAACATGCCGTCTATTTGTGTTCATTGATTTCAGCTCAAGTCAGGCATGATGTTACACCTTTATCAGTCCTCTGAGGCGGTTTATTTGTTCTCTAAGGTACAGATACCACTGTCAACACGTGCGCTGGCATCAGAAACTCTCACCCGTCTTTGCGAGCTCCTTGCAGGGACTCCTGGACTCGCGGCAGCAGCGTGACGAGACACGCGTTACTCATGTGCTGGATCTCCATCATCTTCTGCTGGTGCGTCAGTCCGTTCATATGGCTCTGGAAATTCTGCACACACAAGATTTCAACTTTCCATCACTCTGCATAATAATAATCGAGATATCTAAACATTCTTAAATCAAGATATATTTACTTGAGAAGCAAAATGACTGATGCCCTTTTTCAAAGTCTTATTATTTGAGTTTGGGCTCTACTAGAACAGGTTTTCATGCTTGAATGTTATAGTTCCTGTCTCTATGAAGCCCCTCCCTCTGAAAAGCACAATGTGCTCTGATTGGTCGGCTGGAGCAGTGTGTTGTGATTGGTGTTTGGGAAATGTTCCGCCCCTTAACGTAACCGCCAGTTTCAACACACTACTAACTAACTCAACCAGGCCCCGCCCCTTTATTCTGCGTATGAATTATTTAAATGAGGAACGTTGTGACTTTAAATCTCATTTAAAAATTGAAATACATCAAAATTAAGTGAGTTTATAATTAAAAGAAGAAAAATATCTATCAGTGGCGTCAGAAAAATAAACAATTCAAAAGGAAAACAAAATAATTTTTATGATCACAAATAGCAGATATTATTTGATAACATTAAAAAAAATTTCAGAAAACAAGACTTAATATCTCAATTCAAGTAAAGGTATCTTGACTTAAGAATGTTTCGATATGTTACTGCAAAACAAGACACAAATACTGAGGAAAAAAGTCATTAACTGCATTATCAAAAGCAACATGAATAAATAAAGTCTTACACCAATTATTTTCCCAAAGTGTGAGGTCATGTCAACACTTTCAGGTTTTTTTTAGCAGCAAAAGGTCATAAATTGTAAAAGGAATAACCATCTGACACACACAGATATCTTCCATCATCCAGATTTTGGGTATGTAAACACCTTCAGTGGTGATCTGCACGTCTATTTACTCAAAACTGGAGAAAATAATTCAAATCTTGGTTCTCTTATGTTGTTCTTATTGGAAGAATGAGCTGATTTTTTGATATTGTCATGAATTAATCTTCATTATACATACTTGCTGGTTATGGCAAGTGATGTTGCAAATATAGCAGAAGAACTTGCTGGAGGTCTCTGGTCCTCCATCTTTGACCTCCTCGTGACCGCTGGTCTCCTTGATCTCAGGGACTGAATCGGAGATTGTGGCATCGTCTGGACTGTCACTGATCTGCTGCTCCGTGTCTTTATCTGGAGCTTCTGTATGATCGACCTGCTGAAGAAAAAACAAACAAAAAGACATTTTTATATCATCTGTAGAAGATATGAGTGCTTCTTTCCTAGATATGACTACACACATCTGTTTCGTTACTAACTGAATCTGCTTTTTTGAACGAATCGATTGAGTGAATAATTCAATGACTCATTCATAAAGACAGTGATGTTTCTGAATGAATCGGCCATTTTTAACAAATAGGATAATTGACATTTTCACTCTTTATTCAAATATTATTAATTTTATATGCATATTGTGTAGTTGTGCTTGGACTCAAGTGTTTTATTTGTGATGATTACCCAATGAAACATGCCAAATTGTGGGAGCATAATTTTCATCCATACTGTCATACAAAGAAATTATGAACACATGCATATATAGCACATTTTTTCGAGTGTACGCTTTCACTGCGTGATTTAGTCTATTAAAATGCCTTTAGAATGCCCCCAGAATTCAAGAGAAGGGGAAAAAAATTACCCTGAATATCTTTCATATTTATTTAAATTAATATAGTTAACAAATATTAAACAAAGAGCGCCGCTTTTCTCCAATATCAGCATGATTACAAATGTGATATTGATTTTATTCAGCATACAGTTAAATAAACAAGAACCTAATATCAAGTGACTTACATTTCAGACACAAAATCGCCTGTTTCGCTCTATTTCGCCTACGAAAATAGTTCTAAAGTCCACATCATTGTTTTGCGTCTCTGAGCAACACTTCCTGAATGAATCAGCCGTTTGAATGAATCGGTTGAATCTCAATGACTCGCTCATTAACAGTGATTCGCTGCCACCTAGTGACAGGTTTAATTTCACGTTTAAAGTGTCTTTTCATTTTTAAAATAATTATTTAAACAGTATTTAACATCATTATTTACGCATCTATAACTGCTTTTGGACTGATATACTTTAATAAAGTTTAATCTATAGTTATATAGCTATACATTAGATTACAATTTCTGTACCTGAAAATCTCCTGTTTAAACCTACTTGAAAAACTTGAAAAGCAGAGTTTATTTCATTTATATGTTTGTTCTGTTTTATTTATTTTTGCTATTACTCATAATTTGCTTATTTGTTCCTATTTTATTACTTACTGTTTCATCTAACAATATTTAAAATTTAAGTGAGTTAATCTAGTAGCTTTTGGTGTCATAACCCTATTTATTAAGGTATCAAAAACCACAAAAACAATAACTAGGTTTATTTTATAGGCCAATTTTCTTTTCTTTTACTTTATTAATTTTTTGTTGTGGGGCAAGTGAACATTTGGCGCAAGTAAAACATTTTGGCAAGTAAAAATTTTAAAATCCTTAGCGTTGAGCCCTGATATCCCAAATATTATATAATAATTTTTTATTGATTTATATTTCAATACTCATGTCAAAATTTTATATTTAAAATATTAATCTTCTTGCATTATTTATTCATTTGTTACTGCACAGTAAATGCATTTGCCATCTCTGAGCTGCATTAAATGCCACTGCAGATGCAGTTTTTGTGCCAATTCTGCAGTTCAAAGACGGATTTGTTTTCATTTGACCACTAACAACCCTAAATTGTCTTAATAATTCCAACTACATTTGATTTCATGTAAGAATTTGACAAAAAAAAAAAATTGCCCTTACAAGGTTAAAATAAAATAATAACAATAATTCAAATGACTAACTTTAACTATTAGGAGCTGTAATAAAGATGTTTAACACCAAACATTTATATCCACATAGAGACACAGCTTTATTATAATTATCTCTATGGAAAGCACACAGGATCACACAGAGATGATGGGACGAACCTTGGCCACTTGACTCTGTTCATCGGCTTCAGCAGCGAGCGGCCCGTCCACGCTGCCTCCCTCCTGCAGTGTGCAGTCTGAAACAACATCCACAGCATGAGGATCTCACACACATAATCAGAAGTTTATCCTTCTAGAAAAGTATTTCCACCTCAAAAGCACAACATGGGACAGGAGAAAATGCTGATGATAAACATAAAACCCAGAATGCCCCTCAAAACAGTTATGATGATCAGTTACAGGTGACATCCTCCCTACCTCCAGGATCCGGGCTCTTGTATTCAGTGTTTTGAGCTGATTCTGTCTCCACAGGCTCTTCTGACCTGGACCACAACAGAAACCACATGATAAAATCACTTGGTTGTTTAAATGCAACAACGATTCAGATCAACCTGTGTGATCTTATACTCGTGATGAAGGATTAAGACGTCAAACTTTGGTGCACTTGTCTCAATAAGACAAGAAATGTATTTGTAAACTAAAGTTTGATTTTATGACTTCACTGACTCGTCAGTTTTGTGTTTTTTGGCCGCCGGTTCATCGGGCTGCTCTGAAGACTCCTGACATCCCGGATCGGCCACAGCGGCGGCTTCATCTGCTGTTCAAATCAAAGCACAAATCACAGACTGATTCTAATACAAATGTTCATATTTTTAAAGGAAATCGTCATGTTTTATTTTTCAGGACTTGATGAATAGAAAGTTTAACACCTCTGGTCCTCTTTGGTCAAAAATGAACAAAAAATGTAACAGTTAAGAGAGCTGGTAACAATATATTTGACCTCCAAAAATACCTCTGCTACTGCTGCTGCTGGCTTCTGATTGGCTGTCGCCGCTCCCCGCTGATTTCTGCTCAATTTCCCTCTTCCTTTCTGGCTGACGTGCCTGAAACTCCTGTGTATGTTCAGACAGTGACAGATTTACCAAATATAGCATGATTTAACAAATACATAATTTATCTGTTATGAAATTTATGTATGTCAGTTCAGTCACACAATTAATCATCATCGTGCAGCACTAACACACTTACATTGCTGAAGTAGCGCGCGTGTGGAGTGAAATGTCGCGGGAATCCCATGTGTGGAGTTTTGATGGCCACTCCCATTGGAACGGGCCCCAGGAGAGACGCTCTGGATCCGGGAGTGAAGAACTGAGGAAACTGCTGCCCACCCATAGCAAAGCCACGCATACCACCTGCTTCAGACAGGAGAGAAATAAACACGCCACATGAACAACACCAGGACACAGACAGGACAAACAAACATCACGGGATGAAATGAGTGGAACTCATGAAACATATGACAAAAATTAGGATTAATTGATTTGTTATGATTGGGAAAAGTGTCCCAATCAACCTGAATTCACACGTATGTCTTTTATTGTATTAGAGTAATGAGAATCACTACAGAGAATAATAGAGTGCATTAGTACCCGCTCCCTTTTTTAGCGGCGCTGGATCCAGAAGTATTTTTTATATTCATTTTTCCCATAGGGATTTTAAAAAAAGTCTTTGTTAAAGAGTTATAAGCCATGAACTAAACCAACCAGCTACGAGGAGAATCACAACACTACAAACTTTGATTTGAAGCAAAAATGTTTTTGAAAACACAAAAGAACAAAAGAACTACAATCCCATGAAGCATTGCGAACAGCATAATAGAATTAAAAACGATGGAGAAATATAATACTACTCATTTACAAATGTCGAATACATGTAGACAAACAATATATTTTAAGATTATTACAAACATTTTGGTGTGTTTAGTTTTTTTCGACACTCTGATTGGTGGAATTTCTGTACAGCATCATGGGTAATGTAGTTTTTCACCAGGAATTTTGCAGTTAAATGCTGTTATGTAAAAAATAAGATGAAATAATGATGGCTTGAAACTAAAAATTAGCCCAAAAAAAAAATAAAAATACTGTGACCTTAACAGCTTTAGTGAGTGGAAAGAACTACAATCCCATGAAGCATTGCGAACAGCATAATAGAATTAAAAATGATGGAGAAATATATTCAACATTTGTAAATGAGTAGTATTATATGTAAAAAAAAATATATATATTTTAAGATTATTACA
Source organism: Megalobrama amblycephala (assembly GCF_018812025.1). Taxonomy (NCBI): domain Eukaryota; kingdom Metazoa; phylum Chordata; class Actinopteri; order Cypriniformes; family Xenocyprididae; genus Megalobrama; species Megalobrama amblycephala. Next base: position 1,501,882 of record NC_063047.1, read on the forward strand.
AAAATCTTGGTGTGTTTAGCTTTTTTCGACTCTCTGATTGGTGGAATTTCTGTACAGCATCATGGGTAATGTAGTTTTTCACCAGGAATTCTGCAGTTAAATGCTGTTATGTAAAAAATAAGCTGAAATAATGAGGGCTTGAAACTAAAAATTAGACAAAAGTACAATAATGTGACCTTAACAGCTTTAGTGAGGGGAAAGAACTACAATCCCATGAAGCATTGCGAACAGCATAACAGAATTAAAAACGATGGAGAAATATAATACTACCCATTTACAATTGTCGATTATATATAAAAAACAATATATTTTAAGATTATTACAAAAAAATGGTGTGTTTAGCTTTTTTCAACACTCTGATTGGTAGAATTTCTGTACAGCATCATGGGTAATGTAGTTTTTCACCAGGAATTTTGCAGTCAAATGCTGTTATTTTAAAAATAAGATGAAATAATGATGGCTTGAAACTAAAAATTAGACAAAAAAAAAAATTAAAAATACTGTGACCTTAACAGCTTTAGTGAGTGGAAAGAACTACAATCCCATGAAGCATTGCGAACAGCATAATAGAATTAAAAACGATGGAGAAATATAATACTACCCATTTACAATTGTCGACTATATATATAAAAAACAATATATTTTAAGATTATTACAAAAAAATTGGTGTGTTTAGCTTTTTTCGACACTCTGATTGGTGGAATTTCTGTACAGTATCATGGGTAATGTAGTTTTTCACCAGGAATTTTGCAGTCAAATGCTGTTATTTTAAAAATAAGCTGAAATAATGATGGCTTGAAACTAAAAATTAGACAAAAAATAAATAAAAATACTGTGACCTTAACAGCTTTAGTGAGGGTGAAGGGGTGGATTCTGGAATCCACTGCCGCTTCAATATATATCTTTTAAGTTATTAATCAACATTTATATTTCTGTTAAAATATTTGAATGACTTCTTCAATGTATGTTAAAGCGTCTATTTTCCTCTGTACCTCTCACTAAGAGAAAAGAACATGTTATCAGTATGTTTTGGGGAAAGTTTGCTGCTCAGAGCAGAGCTCAGATCAACTTCAGCCTTGAAGAAGCTGTGAATCATGTGTATCTGTGTATGTGTGCTAAGAGTTTTGTGCAGGTCCCTTTGTACTGGACAACTGGCATTCTGCTTGAGACCAGCAGAAGCCACATCATGACCCCAAAAGGACATACGGTACCTAAATCCAGGGTCCCCCTCGTCATCACCGCGACGAAGGGAGATATGCTTCTTACTATCTGTCCATGTGTGGAAAATTTCTAATCTTGTCTATTTTTCTTAGCCAATCAGAATCATTCAACCTGAAGTAATGACGTAGTTAGTTGATTCTGTTAGAGTATAATTGTTGTGGAAATGTGAATGTACGCAGAGCGGCCTACGAACTCCTTGTGAGACATGAAGCTGGCTTCTGCTGATGAAACTACAAACTATTCTTCATTAAATTTTTCTTTAATTTATTATTTTTTTTAAACTTTGACTCCGGGTCTTTATTCAACATATCTGGTAACAAGGGTCCCTAACAAGGGGAAAGAACTACAATCCCATGAAGCATTGCGAACAGCATAATAGAATTAAAAATGATGGAGAAATATATTCAACATTTGTAAATGAGTAGTATTATATGTAGAAAAAAATATATATTTTAAGATTATTACAAAAATCTTGGTGTGTTTAGCTTTTTTCGACTCTGATTGGTGGAATTTCTGTACAGCATCATGGGTAATGTAGTTTTTCACCAGGAATTCTGCAGTTAAATGCTGTTATGTAAAAAATAAGATGAAATAATGAGGGCTTGAAAAAAAAATTAGACAAAAGTACAATAATGTGACCTTAACAGCTTTAGTGAGGGGAAAGAACTACAATCCCATGAAGCATTGCGAACAGCATAACAGAATTAAAAACGATGGAGAAATATAATACTACCCATTTACAATTGTCGATTATATATAAAAAACAATATATTTTAAGATTATTACAAAAAAAATGGTGTGTTTATCTTTTTTCGACACTGATTGGTAGAATTTCTGTACAGCATCATGGGTAATGTATTTTTTCCACCAGGAATTTTGCAGTCAAATGCTGTTATTTTAAAAATAAGATGAAATAATGATGGCTTGAAACTAAAAATTAGACAAAAAAAAAATTAAAAATACTGTGACCTTAACAGCTTTAGTGAGTGGAAAGAACTACAATCCCATGAAGCATTGCGAACAGCATAATAGAATTAAAAATGATGGAGAAATATATTCAACATTTGTAAATGAGTAGTATTATATGTAGAAAAAAATTTTTTTTAAGATTATTACAAAAATCTTGGTGTTTAGCTTTTTTCGACACTCTGATTGGTGGAATTTCTGTACAGCATCATGGGTAATGTAGTTTTTCACCAGGAATTCTGCAGTTAACTGCTGTTATGTAAAAAATAAGCTGAAATAATGAGGGCTTGAAACAAAAAATTAGACAAAAGTACAATAATGTGACCTTAACAGCTTTAGTGAGGGGAAAGAACTACAATCCCATGAAGCATTGCGAACAGCATAACAGAATTAAAAACAATGGAGAAATATAATACTACCCATTTACAATTGTCGATTATATATATAAAAAACTATATATTTTAAGATTATTACAAAAAAAATTGTTGTGTTTAGCTTTTTCTGACACTCTGATTGGTGGAATTTCTGTACAGCATCATGGGTAATGTAGTTTTTCACCAGGAATTCTGCAGTTAAATGCTGTTATGTAAAAAGTAAGATTAAATAATGAGGGCTTGAAACAAAAAATTAGACAAAAAAAAATAAATAAATAATGTGACCTTAACAGCTTTAGTGAGGTGAAAGAACTACAATCCCATGAAGCATTGCGAACAGCATAATAGAAATAAAAATGATGGAGAAATATACTACCCATTTACAATTGTCGATTATATATAAAAAAATATATATTTTAATATTATTACAAAAATCTTGGTGTGTTTAGCCTTTTTAGACACTCTGATTGGTGGAATTTCTGTACAGCATCATGGGTAATGTAGTTTTTCACCAGGAATTCTGCAGTTAAATGCTGTTATGTAAAAAATAAGCTGAAATAATGAGGGCTTGAAAAAAAAAATTAGACAAAAGTACAATAATGTGACCTTAACAACTTTAGTTAGGGGAAAGAACTACAATCCCATGAAGCATTGCGAACAGCATAACAGAATTAAAAACGATGGAGAAATATAATACTACCCATTTACAATTGTCGATTATATATAAAAAACAATATATTTTAAGATTATTACAAAAATCTTGGTGTGTTTAGCTTTTTTCGACACTCTGATTGGTGGAATTTCTGTACAGCATCATGGGTAATGTAGTTTTTCCACCAGGAATTCTGCAGTTAAGCGTTATAATGTAGGCTGACGTCTTCAACAGAAGCAAATACTCTCGATTAACAACCTCGTAGCTCACAATAGGTCTGTCTTTACAGGTTTATAAGTTCAATCATTCAAAATCAGTTTCCTTATTGAAAAAATGAATAGCGTTAAAAGTAAATTTAAATATTAAATTTAAAAGTAAAATGTCCGAATGCCTTACAGAAATGAGAATTTTAGGGAAAATGTTTTTCAACTGTCATGAAAATAATGTGGTCTTAATAATAATCTTAAAAAGAGGCTTTATTTTAGAGTAAAACTTCATCATTATAATTAAAAATAAGTAATCAAAGGAATATTATGCGAAAAGAAAAAGATAAATCGTGTATAGCGTCCGTGAGCTTCCATATGTGCGGCTATGAACTTGAAATCTCCAGTAATTTACACACATTTCTCACAGCTTCACTTTCATTCTCAATTTTCTTCCCTGTCAGTGCAGAAGTCCACGTCCGTGAATGCGTGCAGTTTAGGAGGAACGCCGGTCTCTGCGGGTTTTAAGTGACTACACGCACCTTAATATAGTGCTTGCTATATTAGGATGACATGACAAAACATGTGCCTCGGTTTACCCTGCATCTGTTGCATGAGCAGAGCCCCTTGCAGCATGGGATTGGGTGCGATGATGGTCTGAGTGGCTGAGCAGAGGTTGACCATGCGGGCAGATGGAGGTGCTGGAGCAGGAACCGGCCATAGGCCTGTTTAATGACAACACAAACACAAGACATAAACTCATGCATTTTTCTTAGGTCACACTAGACATTAATTTCACAACATAAGACGTACCATAAAACACTAATGTACAAAACTGAGTATTATAAAAAATTATAAAAATTAAATTATTTCAAAAAAAAAACAAAAAAATCACAAATGTTAAGCGAGTCGGAGTGAACTGCGGTGCTAATAGAGTCTCATGAACGTGCAGTCAAGCACAGAAGACCATTTTGTTAAATAATGCATTAAATTTCAGTTTATTTTTTCAGCAAACCCTATCATAAACCCCCAGAACACTTGGAATATACGACACGCATCACATGGGATTATTCTGTGATGCTTTTGCATCTTTTTTAAAAGGGTTCATGAATTAAGCTTTCAATATATAAGAGGTCATCATACTATAAGAATATCCTGTCAGTTTCAGAACTGAAAACTTTCTGTTCGTCCAATAAAAGCTTTTATTGACACCAGACCCAGAGAACGACTGATCCTGGAATGTGTCTATAGACAGGTGAAACTCCACCTCCGCAGAAGAAATCAACGCCTACTTCATCATTGCATCGTTAGCCCCGCCCACTGGTGTGTTAGTGAGATGAGGAGGAGAGAAGAGCGATACAGGACGCAAATGATGTTAGGAATATGGATATTTATTTTCAACAATGTGAATGTCTCAGTTGAGCTTTATTTATTATGTATTCGGTACATTTCACTGTGGATTCTTTGGTAAATCAATCGCATTTCGGCGCAGACTTTTACGATATGGACTCGACAGTAATGCAACAACATGTCAGTAACTGTGTTCATTCTAATGCCTGATCTGATATTAATGATTCATGTACAGTCAGATGATCTTTGTCTGTGTGTCAGTAAATCAAAACAGTGACTAAACGCTCAAATTCACCTTGTTTCTCTTAGTAGGATGAAAATAATCTGTTATTTAAACGGTGATTAAATTATATATAGAACGCTCCCTTTACATTCGCTGGAGCTGTCAATCAAACAGCACTTTAGTTTATCAGTGTCTGAGTTCTGTACTCGGGCCAAAACTCCCACTTTATTCAACAAATCTCTTAGTTATATCGCGTTTGCACTTTTAGTTATGATGAAAGCATTTGTTAGTGTGCAGAAATTGACAAGATCACTGTTTTCATGCACTCAACAACATGTCTGTGATCGACTACAATGATCATCACTGCAACCTTTCATGCCACTATATGCATCTATATAGATCTATATGTAATGCTTTTCACGATTAGTTAACCTTGAGAGCTGTAATAGTAAAAACGAGAGTTAAACTTAGCTACTTCATACGCAAAGATTTTATCCAATCACAGCAGTGGGCGTTTACACTGAAGTCTCACAGAGACACGCCCCTTAAAACAGAGCGCTCAAATCAGAGGCTAAAATCAGGGTAGGAAAAATGCCTTTTATTTCTAAATTATAGCAATTTTGATCGACACAATTTTCACGATTCGATTCAATTACAATTTCGATGCGATTCGATATCTATTGTTTTGGATGTAGTATTTCAGTTTCAGTACATGGCAAATTTTCTAGAGGAAAAAATCAACTAATGCTGTAAACTACACATGAGAGTCAGCTGGTGCTACTATAATAATATTGAAGGTCAAATTAACTTATTTATACACAAACACTTAAATTACACTCAAAGTTTAGAATTATATAATCATATTTCTACTCCAATTCGTTTTTTTTTAATATAAACATTTAAATCACGGCTGATTTATTCAAACATGCATTAAATATTGAAGAATATTAATAAATATATAACGGTGCATAGCTATATTTATCAGAATGCTGCTCTCTAGAGTTCACTTTTCTAGCTGACTAATAAGTTTATGGTCACTGAATATGTTTTTCTGAGGTAAATGTGACGTCACGTGACATTGTTCACAAGCTGTTTTATTGACGTCTTTCCGAGGTTGAAACACTGATTGAGCGATTACACGACACATGATACGGATTTCAGTAAGTTGTACTGTATATTTTAACATACCTTCAGATGTTCATGCATGTTTATTTCGCTGTAACTGGTATTAAAGCGGAGGAGAGGATGATCACATGCTTCTCTTTAACTGAGGCGCTAAAGCGATCTGTCACGCCACATTAAACAGCGCCAAAACGGCTATTTATTTTTTGAATCTCATAATAAGATGGACGTCATTTGAAATCTGAGACTTTGCTTCATATCAAAAGTAACAAAGATTATTGCGATTTATTGGATGGGATGAGCTACATATTCTGCTCATTCATCAACTGGAAACAGACTAGACTAATCGATTCTTGGGATTTAAGAATCAATATCGGTTCATAAAAATGAGAATCAATTAAAATCGAGAAATCAATATTTTTTACCCAGCCCTACATGCATTCATGAAAAGTGTCAAGAAAGCAATCATGCTAAAACTCTCACCGTGCGGCCTGATGGTGGTGTGTGATGTGATGGGTGGGCTGAGGCTGCGGCGGTGGCGGTGGCGGAGGAGGCGGCGGTGGCGTCTGCTGCTGAAACAGCTGCTGTAGCTGACGCAGATGCTGCTGAAACTGCTGCTGCTGCTGGTGCTGATGAGGGTTGAACATCCTCCTGACGTCTGGTCGTCGATACGGTTCGCTCGGAGATTCACCACACCGCGTCAGCCTGGGGAAAACAAGAGATGAGTTACTCCATACAACCCTCTTCAGCAGACCCTCATTCCTATTTTCCCTAGATAAAATTATTATTTTGGCAATTGCAATTATGATTTGAGCTGTAATATTACATGATATGATCTGAACATCTCATATTGCATATTGAGTCTGTGGAGAAGTTCAGAGAAAAAAAATTAATAAATAAATATATTATAAGATTAAAATAAAAAGTACAAAAAAAGATTAAAATAAATAAGTGAATAAATGTGATTAAAATAAAAAAAATCTATTAAATAGATTAAATTAGATTAAAATAATTAAATAAAAATAAGATTAAAAATGGCCAGTTATTAATCAATTAAACAGATTAAATTAGATTAAAATAAATGAATACAGTAGGGATGTGCAACTATTAATCGTGATTAATCGTTTGCAAAATAAAAGTCTGTGTTTACATAATATGTGTGTGTTCTGTGTATAATTATGTATATATATATATATATATATATATATATATATATATATATATATATATATAAATAAATACAGACACATACATCTATATATTAAGAAAAAATTTAGATTTATATATAAAATATTTATATTTATGTAATATAAAATATATATTTATTTAAACATGCATATATTTCTTAAGTTTATATATGTCTGTGTATTTATATATACATAATTATTATACATAGAACACACACATTTATTACGTAAACACAGACTTTTATTTTGCAAATGATTAATCGCGATTAATCCCTAAAATACAGTGGTGATTAAAATTTAAAAAATATTATTAATAATAATGTAATATATTAAATAGATCAAATAAATTAAAATGAATATAAATTAGTTTTAAATTTAACAGTATATTACGATAGTGAGTAGAAAAAATATAATATAACTTAATAGAGGCGAATTTTGGATTTTTATTAATCATTTTTCGTTGTATAATTTGAGTGTTTATAAAGATAGATGCCTTTTAAATGTTCCTCACACGACGATGGTCATATTTAGGGATCTTTGGCTTCTACAAGACTGAAAAGCGAATGAGCTTCACAAACAATCAACACAAAACAACAACAGCTCGACTGACTGGCAGTGTCTCAAACCCTCGTTCCCTACATAGACAGCAGCATCTAGAGCAACCCTAGCGCACGCAGCAGCATTTTTGTGAATCAAATCATTGCAATTATACCTCAAGATGCTATCTAGATAGGTAACTCACCAGGGTTTAGGACACAGCCATAATCTTTATCTGTGTGCTATCTGCTAAAGCGCTAGCTGTCAGAAACACGACAACATCAGCGCACACCCACAAACCTCTCACACAATATTGATATTTTGAACCTTGGTGTCCGTTTATCTGCAGAATAAAAGCTACTCACCAACTTTGCTGCCGGGATTAGGAATTTAATAGAGGAGAAACGAGCGACAGCCTGTTGAAACTTCCTCTGTCACATTAGCGCCGTGCTAACACACTCTCACCGGTATCAGAGCGGCAGTGACGGCAGCGCGTCATACAGCGACCCCTGCAGGACTGGAGGAGAAGCGTGCAGCGCATGACAGTGAATCACCCGCACATACAGACGTCAGCAAGTCGTGTATTTATGTGAACTTTGCAGTCCCCTAAAATGATTTATATATATATATATATATATATATATATATATATATATATATATATATATATATATATATATATATATGTGTGTGTATAATATAAATATTCCATCAGGATTTGATTTATATTTAAAACAATAATGTTTAATGTTCTAATGTTAAATTATAGATTATAACTTTGAACTTTTTATTATCTCTTTACACTCAAAAAATAAAACGAAACAAATTTACACAGTAAAATACCATTTTTCCATTGAAACAATGATATACCATAAAAACAATGCATTCTGGGTAATGTTTGTCATTTTAAGAAAAGAGGCCTATAGGTTACTTTCTCGAAAGCGACAAATAATATCACCCGGAATGCATTGTAATTTATTGTAAAAACAATGCATTCTGGGTAATATTTGTTTTTTTTCGCGTTACTTTCTCGAAAACGACAAATAATATTACCCAGAATGCATTGTAATATTCAGAAGTAATATATTGTAAAAACAATGCATTCTGGGTAATATTTGTCGTTTTCACGTTACTTTCTCAAAAGCGACAAATAATATTACCCAGAATGCATTGTAATATATTGTAAAACAATGCATTCTGGGTAATATTTTTTTTCCGCATTACTTTCTCGAAAGCGACAAATAATATTACCCAGAATGCATTGTAATTTATTGTAAAAACAATGCATTCTGGGTAATATTTGTCATTTTAAGAAAAGAGGCCTATAGGTTACTTTCTCGAAAGGACAAATAATATTACCCAGAACATTGTAATTTATTTAAAAACAATCTCGAATTTGTTTTTTTTTCGCGTTACTTTCTCGAAAACGACAAATAATATTACCCAGAATGCATTGTAATTTATTGTAAAAACAATGCATTCTGGGTAATATTTTTTTCCCGCATTACTTTCACGAAAACGACAAATAATATTACCCAGAATGCATTGTAATATTCAGAAGTAATATATTGTAAAAACAATGCATTCTGGGTAATATTTGTCGTTTTCACGTTACTTTCTCGAAAACGTCAAATAATATTACCCTGAATGCATTGTAATATATTGTAAAAACAATGCATTCTGGGTAATATTTGACATTTTCGCATTACTTTCTCGAAAACGACAAATAATATTTCCCAGGATGAATGGTTTTTACGGTATATTACTATTTCAATGGAAAACGGTATTTTACTGTGTAAATTTGTTTAGTTTTTTTAGCTATTTTTTAGAGTGTACTTATTTTTTCTCATTTTTTCAAGAATGTTGAAAGGTTGCATTTGCATTTTTAGAAGTGTTATAATGAGTGACATTCTGCTTTGCACATTTCAGAAATCTTAAATGCATTTTGTATTATTTATTGTATATTTTGCACATTTTGTTTATTTTATTTTACCTGTTTACTGTATAAACTAAATTGGTTGATTTTATGTGTTCCTTTTTTATTTATTGGGTGCATGTGTTAAAAATACTTGCTTTTCTATTTTTACCTTATTCATTCGTTTATTTTTGTGTTCGGCCATTGTGTACTGGGGTATTAACATTTAAGGCTAATCCTTTTGTTCCTGATATTTGTTTTTTAAAGAACAATTCGACCTACCACAGGATTGGAATGACATGAAATTACTGTAACTTTGACAAGCGCGCCGACTAGTGAGAGAACGCGACGCTGCAGCGCGTGCCCGTGCGCGCGCGCTCTGAGAAAAGCAGCTCATCATCTCAGAAGGACTGCGGACAGAGACAGACGCACATAGAAACAGACAGAGAGAGAAAGAGAGACAGGTAGAAGCTTCAGAATAAATCAATGCCGAAATAAGACGTCCTGAAAGCGGGATCGCTGTTTATCCGGGGAGAGCTCGAGCAGGTGCCGGTCAGTCGCCATGGGGAACCGGGGGATGGAGGATCTGATTCCTCTGGTCAACCGAATGCAGGATGCGTTCTCCGCCATCGGACAGAACGCGAACCTGGACCTGCCGCAGATCGCGGTGGTGGGCGGACAGAGCGCCGGTAAAAGCTCCGTGCTCGAGAACTTCGTGGGGAAGTAAGTCATTCATTTAGTATAGATCAGATTAAATGCTCAATAATGAACAATAATAAAGCATATGATAGCATTAATCTCATATTCCAGCTCAGTCATGCCTCAATGATATGTAAAGGTCACTGTGATGATGATAACCTTTAAATGTTATTGAGGCGTGATGGAGGATCATATGCTGCAATGGTGAAAATCACCAGCCATGTTCAACAACAACACATCTAAATCTAGTTACATAATCCCCCTCAATAGTGCATTCTTCAATATGCATTAGTGCAATCTGTGTCCTTTAATGATAATAATAATAATGCACAAGGTCAGTAAGATGAAGAACTCATAACAGAAACACTGTGTGAAAGATGGATGCTGAGGCAGATTCACCTTTGTGTTGGCTCCAGATAATAATTGAGCTGAGATTATGCAAAAGCATTAAACACAACAATTATCCACTGGTTTATTATGGAGACTTTCTCTAATGTCACGTGACGTTGTTTCAATATAAACAGAATGCATCTGATTTCATGCACAGGATCGTGCAACTAAAAAAAATTAGGTGAAGAACTGCCACAGATGCACATTAAAGGACTTGAGCCACATCTAGACTCTTTAACAACACCCTAGCAACCAAGAACATCTTAGCAACCATCTAGCAACGCCCTAGCAACCACTCTAGCATCATGGTGGTGTTTTAGTTTGTGTAAAATGTCTCTTCGTGGAGCGCAAATTGAGGCTTTTCAGTTTGACACATTATGAATATTGAGAAGGACGATGCCACATTATTTTTTTAGCTAGTCTGAAACAGGTGTTGGTAAGGATGTATGATATATTGCTGACTGACTGATTTTAATCAACATTAGCATTACTCAGAAATGGCAGCGCTCACATAATATCAACACTGAAAGAAATAAATCCGTAGAAAAACAGAACAAGTGCTGCCAGGACATTTATGCACATTTCCTTTAATCCTAAAACACGATGCAACGCGTGATTCAAAATACGAGGAAATGAAGTCATAGTCATATTTTTGCAGACTTTTCTTAGGGTACGTTTACAGTTTTGCTTTTGCATTTTTCATGTACAGACAACGCAATCTCACTGCAGTTCGTAAGTATTTTACGAGATGGCTAATTTGTACAAATTCGTACGACCACACTCGTATGTTTCCGTACGATTTGTTTAGACCCCAGTGATGGGTACGTTTGGGGGCGGTCCTTCCTGGTGACTTTTTTTTTTTTACAATTCGTACCAATGTGTACGATTCAAATTATACAAATTGGTACGAATTAACCACCTTGTAAAATTTTTACGTATTACCGTGAGATCGGGTTGGTGCAGACGACAAAGTTGTCAAAACGATTCCCGTTCACACGGATCCACTAAAACAACTAAAATCGCTGTATTCTGCTGCCAGGCCAGTAGATGGCGACGTCAGTTTGTAAAGAAACACTATGCACCTATAAACTAAACATGTAATATGCATGTGCATGATGTCACCGTTTTCACAAATTGACGTTTTTGTAGTTTACATGGAGATGATAACGGTATCGCTTTCAAAAACTTCAAAAGTTTGCATTTTCAGGCTCACAAAACGCCGTTGTCGTGTAAATGAACGGCCAAAATGCATAAAAAGTAAGAGTTGAAAACGGTGTCGTGTAAACAGCCCTTTAGAGTGAAGGCTTATTTTTCCAATTTCAAATAGCAAAAAGCAGTTGTTTATCATTTTAGGGGCCGTTTACGCAACACCATTTTCAACTAAATTTTTTTTTTTTTTTGCATTTTGGCCGTCGACAATGGCGTTTTGGTGCCCTGAAAACGAAAACTTCTGAAAATGGGTTTTATAGTGCAAGTTTTTGAAAACGATACCATTATCGTCTCTGTGTAAATTACAAAAATACGAATTTATGAAAACTGTGATGTCATGCACTTGCATGTTTCTTAACAAAGTGACATCGCCATCTACTGGCTAAGCAGCAGAATACAGAGATTTCAGTAATTTTCGCAGATATGTGTGAACAGAGATCATTTTGACAATGTTGTCGTCTATACGCGAAAAATGCGAAGGAAGAACTTTCGTAGCTTTTATTTTTATATTTTTAGTTGTATGTTAATTTTAGTTTAATTTTAGTATTTTTACGTGCTTTTGTCATTTTCACTTTTTGTTTTTTAAAAATATCGCTTTTTATGTTTAATTTATTTTTATTTCAACTATAGTTTAGTTTTAGTTTTATATTTTTAGTTGTATGTTAATTTTAGTTTAATTTTTAGTAATTTTATGTGCTTTTGTCATTTTCACTTTTTGTTTTTTAAAAATATCGCTTTTTATGTTTAATTTATTTTTATTTCAGCTATAGTTTAGTTTATTTCCAGTTAAAAAGAAAAGTTTTTCTTTTGTGTTTTTTGTGTACAGACAACGCAATCTCACAGCAATTTCATAAGTATTTTATGAGGTGGCTAATTTGTACGAATTCGTACAACCTCACTTTTACGTTTTCGTACAATTTGTTTAGACACCAGTGATGGGTAAGTTTAGGAGCGGGGTTAGGGGGTGGTCCTTCCTAGTGACTTTTTAAAAATTTGTACGAATTCGTACAATTCAAATCACACAAATTGGTACACATTATCCACCTTGTAAAATTCTTACAAATTACAGCGAGATCGGGTTGGTACAGATGACAAAGTTGTCAAAACAATCCCTGTTCACACGGATCTGCTAATATGATTAAAATCGCTGTATTCTGCAGCCAGGCCAGTAGATGGCGATGTCACTTTGTAAAGAAACACTACGCACCTATAGACTGAAGACGTAATTCACATGCGCATGATTTTTGTAGTTTACATGGAGACGATAACAGTATCGCTTTCAAAAACTTGAAACCGTTTTTAAAAGTTTGCGTTTTCAGGCCCCCAAATGCTGTTGTCATGTAAATGAATGACCAAAACGTATAAAAGGTAAGAGATAAAAATGATGTTGTGTAAACGGCCCCTTAGAGTGAAGGCAAATTTTTACCATTTCAAATAGCATAAAATGTGTCATTTTAGGGGCCGTTTATGCGTCACGCCGATTTCAACTAAAAACTTTTTACTTGTTTTGCCCATTTTTTTACACGCCAACAGCGTTTTGGGGGTCTGAAAACTTTTGAAAACGGGTTTCAAAGCGCAAGTTTTTGAATACGATACCGTTATCATCTCTATGTAAACTACAAAAAAAAAAAGAATTTATGTACAAGCATGTTTCTTTACAAAGTGACATCGCCATCTACTGGCCTGGCAGCAGAATACAGCGATTTTAGACATTTAAGTGGATCATTTTGACAACGTTGTTGCCTGTGTGCGAAAAATGCAAAAGAAAAGCTTTTCCATTTTAAGTACATTGTTGTCGTGTAAATGAACCCTTGTATTGTATGAAGTTCTGTTGTCTTATTTTAGTTAAAGCATGAACAATTCTACATTAGAGATTCATTGTGAATGTTGTTTTTATTTAAATAACAGACAGAAGTCAAGATTTATAAATATTGGTTATCAGGCATAAAATAATCTGTCCACAATTGAAATGTATTGTGCATCACGAGTCCAGCTCAGCTTTTATTTTAATTTGATTTTCTAATTAGCTTTTATTTTTTTATATTTTTAGTAATTTTATTATGTGCTTTTATCATTTTATTCAGTTTTTGTTTTGCTTTTTCTATTTCAGCTTTAGTTTAGTTCCAGTTAATAATTTTAGTGCTTCAACTTAAACTTTAGTTTATTTTCAAGGCAACATTTATAAGTTTTTATACTATTATTTTTTATTTCTGCTGTATTTCAATTAACAGAAATAGTTTTAGTTAATGATAATAACCCTGGTCCAGCATGTGACCTTGTAGGAAGAGGATGATAGTGGAGAGAATCTCATCCCATCTTATTCACCCCGCGGCAGGCTCTTGTTTTCCTCTGAATGCGTGACTTGGACGGTGTAAATCTCGAGGGGGAATATTCGGTTGTTCTTTTGGCAGTGTATGTGAATATCAAGTCTTACGCTGGATGATTCAGCAACTCTTGCTGCTGACGGAGGTCATGTGTGCAGCACTGAGGCTCTCTGAGAGTGGCATATGCCACATAACACCGCAAAATTAACCAGATTTGAGCATTTTAATTTAATTTAGCCAGTGGAAAATGGTCCAATTTAGTTCTGTTCCAGTTACTGATTTCATTGACTTTGATGAACTTTCTGTGGCAGCTTCACCATGTTCAGCACTGTTAACATTACATAAAAATACAACTTTCTAATTCATAAATGAAGATATGAAGTGAAGATGAAGATCTGAGATGTCAGTCACAATCTGTAAACAAAAAGATTGAGTTGCTAAAAATTTTTAGATAAAAAGCTTGATAGAATAAAAAGAGAAATCACATTTATTTTTAAAGGGGACATCACATGAATTATGCAATAATTAATATTTAAAATGCAATAGCAGTGGGCGTTGATACTGTTTCATATGCAGTGATGTCATCCAATCATATCAGTGGGCTTTTAAAGGAGCCGCGCCTTAAAAACTGATCATTTCAGAAGGAGTGTCAGAATGAAGGTTGAAAACAATAGTTTGTTTTTTGTGCAAAACACTTTATGTCAATAAAGTCAACCTCAAGGAGCATAATAAGATAAAAAAAAAACCATGTCATGACTTAATGGCACAAACACTTCTTATATGTAAGGCAAGTTTGATTTCTCATGTCGTGACCCCTTTAATTCATTGATTCTTATGAAGGACCAGGACTCTGGATACAGACGCCCTGCAGATAGTTAGAGGAAGCACAATCTGCTATTTAAATCTGGCAAAATTAACACCATCATTACCACTAAACTATTCTAACAAAAGCCACTTCCTATATTTAGACCTCGAGTCAAACAAACTGCAATTATCCTGCGAGAGTTCATTGTTCAAAATCTGGAATGCCTCACAAATCCTGGAAAACGACTAATTACATCTAAATAAAGACGCTGTGTGTTTTTCACCACAGGAACAATCGGTGATTAAACCTCGAAATAAACCAGTTGTCTTTAGAGATTTACCGGATATCTACAAAAATATCAAGCCATTGTTATTGCAATCATAAACCGCACAAAATTACAATACAAAAAATCGTGACAAACGCCTAAAATTATCATTTTTCTTTTACTGAAAACAGTTCAAGCTTTATAATAACGTCTACAAGCTGTAGATGAAGTGAATTGTGTATTTGTTGAACACATTCATTGGATGCTCTTCAGTGTTTGTAATCTGTTGGCCTTGATTAAGCTGTTGATCCTTTTTACTTTTAATAGAAACAGTCGGTCTACAATCACATACTGCCATCATCATCATCATCATCATCATCATTATTAACAGAAGAAGCGTCCCATAAGGCACTTTACAAAGGCCTCGTTTATGAAACATGAGAGGAACACTTTTCTGTGTAAACGGTTAATAAATTCAAGATAAAAAAAACTATAACTTCAAGATATAAAATGCTAATGAGATCTTTTGGCACATGCTGCTTATTTCTGACTCTCTGATTGGTGTAATGTTCTGTACAGCATCATGGGTAATGTAGTTTTTCACCAAGAATTCTACTGTTAAACACGATTATTTTAAACATAAGCTAAAATTAATGTGGGCTGATGGCTTCAACAGAGCAAATATTATTGATTATTAACAACCTCGAAGAGAAATGAAGGTTTTTGAGGAAAACGTTCCAGGATTTTTCTCCATATAGTGGACTTCACTGGGGTTCAACGGGTTGAAGGTCAAAATTAGTTTCAGTGCAGCTTCAAAGAGCTCTACATGATCCCAGACGAGGAATAAGAGTCTCATCTAGAGAAACCATCGGACATTTTCTACAAAAAATAAATATTTATATACTTTTTAACCACAAATGCTCGTCTTGCACTGCTCTGTGATGCTTCACGCATGACGTAATCATGTTGGAAAGGTGGAAGTACGGCGGTAGAGCTCATTTGCATTGTTTTACATTTTTTTGTAAAGACCGTTTGACTTAGTCTTTGTACGTTCACTTTGTAGACACTGGATCTGTACTTCCTCCTACGTCACATGACCTTTCCAACATGATTACGTCATGCGTGGAGCATCACAGAGCAGCGCAAGACGAGCATTTGTGGTTAAAAATTATATAATTTGTATTTTTTTTTAGAAAATGTCCGATGGTTTCTCTAGATGAGACTCTTATTCCTCGTCTGGGATCATGTAGAGCTCTTTGAAGCTGCACTGAAACTGACATTTGGACCTTCAACCCGTTGAACCCCAGTGAAGTCCACTATATGGAGAAAAATCCTGGAATATTTTCATCAAAAACCTTCATTTCTCTTCGAGGTTGTTAATAATCAATAGTATTTGCTCTGTTGAAGCCATCAGCCCACATTAATTTTAGTTTATGTTTAAAATAAACCCTTCTGAGCAGCAGTGCCAGTGTGATATGAAGACATAAACTGAGGGTCGCTCTCTCACTGATTAAGGGACAGCGTGTTCTTCATCATAATTTGTGAGCAGCAGCGTGAAATGAGTACGTTTGTTTGGCTTCTGAATCTGCGCAACTGTTTTCTGCCAAGCCGTAATGAAGTCTTATGAAATCTGGCAGATGACTAGATGATTTACACAGGCGTCTGTCCGGATCGATGTGGCTGTGATTTACTCTTACACTTGTGTTCCTGAGAGCTCGTCTTGTAGGAGTGTCTAATGCTGGGATTTGTAAAGTTGGATTAGGGCCGCTTGAATATGGCAGAAATCATAATCACGGGTAGTTTGGTCAATATTGTGGATTATTTAACAGGATTTGAAACATTAAGCATGCATTGAACATTGAAAAAAACCTTTTTTAACAGTGGATTTATACATAAACTGAAAAAAAAAAAAATTGAATATGAATAATAAATAAAATGTAAATATATACAAATATGTTTATTGACTCAGTATTAGCTATTTAATGGCAGAATAAACAAAATTTGAAATAAACTGAGATGGATAATGACTTCGACACTGTTATTGAACTAAACTGAATCAACATTGATCTGAATTGATTGAATGACACTATTGCCGTTTCATAATTGATGAATTAACGCTCTTATTTCCGTTTAATGCATGCATTGAACATTAAAAAAAACTTTTTTAACTAATACATCAACTGAAAAAAAAAAAATCAAAAATTAAAAATGTTTGAATATGAATAATAAATAAAATGTAAAACTATATACATATGTTTATTCACTAATATTAGTGATTTAACGGCACAACAGAATTTGAAATAAACAGCTGGATAATGACTTCAGCACTATTATTGAACTGAATCAACATTGAACTGAATTGATTAAATGACACTATTGCCGTTTCATAATTGATGAATTAACGCTCTTATTTCCGTTTAATGCATGCATTGAACCTTGAAAAAAACCTTTTTTAACAGTGGATTTATACATAAACTGAAAAAAAAAAATTGAATATGAATAATAAATAAGATGTAAATATATATACATATGTTTATTCACTCAGTATTAGCTATTTAATGGCAGAAATAAACAAAATTTGAAATAAACTGAGATGGATAATGACTTCGACACTGTTATTGAACTAAACTGAATCAACATTGTTCTGAATTGATTGAATGACACTATTGCCGTTTCATAACTGATGAATTAACACTCTTATTTCCGTTTAATGCATGCATTGAACATTGAAAAAAACTTTTTTAACTAATACTTAAACTGAAAAAAAAAATCAAAAATTAAAAATGTTTGAATATGAATAATAAATAAAATGTAAAACAATATACATATGTTTATTCACTAATATTAGTGATTTAACGGCACAACAGAATTTGAAATAAACAGCTGGATAATGACTTCAGCACTATTATTGAACTGAATTGATTAAATGACACTATTGCCATTTCATAATTAATGAATTAACGCTCTTATTTCTATTTATTAATGTGAAGCTGCTTTTTTGTAAATTTAAATGACTTGACATAATATAATAAAATACATACAATATTTAAAATAAAAATAATAAAAAATAATAAATACATTTAAGTAAGACCAACTATGTTGCAATTAAATTTGCATCATAATACTATTTTTATTATTATTAAATCTAACTTTGTAAAGCAACCTTGGGTTTTGGAAAGCTGCTATAAAAATAAAACGTATTATTATTATACTGCAAAATAAAATGCAGCACAATAATCATTTAATCTTGATTATCTTTTTTCCATAATTCCATAAAATCTTAACTGAAAATAAAGTTAATCAGTATGGCTGATTATCCACAGACTGTGAAGTTTGCAGCAGTGGGAGGGGCTTGTCCTGGTCACATGTATGTACAGCAAACATTAACCAGCTCAATGTTCCCGTATCATCAAACCCACTGGAGTTGAGAAAGTGACGCCCCTCACAGAGTCAGATGAGTGATGTTGCTGCTTTCAGCACCAAGGACAGCTCCGGAAGACCTGTCAGCATTCCCACAATTCCCTGCCTGAGCCGAGCTGACGAGAACATCAATACTGATCAAACACTGAGACCGCTGTATTTTATTCTCAAAAGGTTAAGGATTGACTAGTACTTAAATTCTGAAGAAAATGCGAGTCACAGCTGTAATGCTATGAAGAGGGTTATGTGCAGCTGACAAAGCATTGCTAACCGGTTGTATAAATATATAGTTTTTCTTCAGGTCAGTCCTATGTTGATAATAAAAAATCTGTTTAAATGTCCGCTGCGATATCTTGTCCTTTTAACATTTAAGGGAGTTTCCCGTGACTGACAGCACAAGTCAAAGCATTTGTCAGTTGTGTCTTCACAACATTTCAGTCTTTTCAATGTAAAAGTCTTCGCTACTGACTGACTCACTCATAAAGACAGTCTTTGCCGCCATCTAATGGCGTAATAATGTAAGTTCTGTTGCTGGTCACAGTCAGGGACTATTTTTTCCGGCGGAAGGAAAGCTTTTGGTGAAAGTTTAATGTCAAGCCAAATGTCAATATTCCTGACTTTTCCCTGACTTTCACTGACTAAAAAGCTGAATTTCCATGACCTATAATGAACATAAAAACAGGCCAACAAAAATCAGCCTCAGACAGTATTTTAAATCCATCCATTTGCATGCTTTATTTACTTGTTCACAGACGTTTTTAGTACAAAACTAAGTTAAACAATCATACACACTACTTTTTTGCGCTTTTACCCATTAAATGCACTTCAGGTCAAGTTTCATCAAGTTCATCATTCAGTCTTTTGATTTCTTCACATTTAGTTTTTGCAGACCGTCTCAGACTGTTTGACACTGGGCTATTTCTGTAAATGGTTATGATTATTTAAGTCTGAAATAAATCATTAATAATTATTAAATAATTAAGTCCCATAACATTTTTCCTTCAGAAGTAATGTTGGTAGTTTATCCAATGTGCATATATTCATATTTATTCATTCTACCATGGTGAATAAACGAAGGTAAAGGCTACGCACGACCAATTAGAAAATTCTGTGCGACTGCCACTAGGGGGCAAAATGCGACAATAGCGCAGTGAAAAGGCGGCTTACCGTGTCCTTTTTTTTTAGCTTATCGTGTCCTAACCAGACTTGACAAAGCTTCAAGACGAATCATAAATCACAGCCAATCATAACAGCGTGTGGGCGGGCTCTGTTCACAGCTAAACACGAAAACCAAATGAAATTAAACCATAAAACATTATTCAAAACACATACTCAGTGACTGATACAGTCTTTGTCATGAAATGTTTATGTTTGAGCTTTGCTTAATATTAAAACGGTTTGAGCTCGAATATCATTTTGCATGACTTTAAAAGCCACTATGAGAGCAAAGAAATAAAAGGAAACAAGAACGTTCAAACTGTAAGTAATAAATACTTTTCTTTGTGCATTTATGTCCTTGTTCCCTCTCTATGACCTGAACTATTAGCTGCAAAATCCCAGAAATATAGAAACCATTTCAAAAATAGAATCATTTGTCGTGTCGCGGCTGGTCTTTGAAGTGCTCATTTTGTTGTCAAAGCAAAAATTTACATTTAAAATTTAAAATTTACATTTTCCTGCATGTTTGCCTTAGTTAACAGGTACAGGTGACTGCATTTGACTTGTTGTTTTTTAATTAAAAAATTCCCTTCCCGAAGTTGACAAGCAGGAAGGGAACGAAATGCCGCTAAAAAATAGCCTAACTATAACAATACGCAAAACACGTGAAACAACGCAATAAAAAAATGCGGTATAGAAAAATTACATTTTGATAAATGGAAACTAAAATTTAAAGACAAAGACAAACAAAAGACAAACAAAAATCCCTGATATTCCATGACTTGGACAAAAAAAAAAAAAAAAAAAAAAAAATAGAATTCCCTGATTTTCAATGTCTGGAATAGACCTTTTAAAATTCCATGATATTCCAGAAATTATATACATACATATACAACATACATATTAAATGAAATAAAATAAATTATATTTTTAGTTGCCAACATTTCAAATTTTTATTTAGTTTAACTTGAACTAAAATACCTAAAACTCAAATAAAAATGAATAAAAACTACATAGATATACTTAAAAAAGCAAAAAACAAACAAACAAAAAATTACTAAAATTTAACTGAAAATTGGGAATTATAAAAATAAACACGATTCAAAATATTAATAAAAACTATAATAGTATCTCAATGATACTAAAATAACACTGTTCACGCCTGCTTAACCTACTTTTACTGAAGAATTGGTGTTAAAATCGGTGTGTTTTAACAAAAAACAAGCATTGAATTCTACTAAAACTTTCAAATGAAAATGGGAAATATAAAAATAAAACCTAGTGTGTGTGAAAACTATAAATATACACTAAAATAACCCTGATCTCTGGTCTGTTCCTCTTTCAATGTGCATCTGTGGGATTTTTTCACATTTAACGTAGGAAACGCTCTGAACAAACTTCCTCATTCTCATCAACAACTGAAAACATCAGTTAATCGCTGAATTCACAACAAATGCATCTCACGATCGATGCTGTTTCTGTGCTTGAGCTCCATCAGGAGAAGCTGGACTGAAATGAAGGATGATGTTTTTCATTTATTCTGACTCACCTCATATTCACAGACGGTTTAATCACTGTACGAGGACAGAAACGGCTCGTTGCAGCCATTAAACATCATGTGATGTTCTGCTGAGAGCTCCTTCTCACCTAACACTGCAGTCATGGGCGTTTTCTGCTGTTTCATTCACTTGTATGGTTCAGATGTGTGTAGTGTGACTGTATTGATGGTGAATGCATTGATAACACCTCGTCTGTATGATTCTCAGATGTAGCTGTGGTGCTGGTAATGTTGTGGTTGTGAATGTGAGCCGGGCTCAGCAGGATTACCTCTAATCTGATGGTCCCGGGTTCATTCGCTGCTTTAATCTGACCCTTCATTCTCCTGAGAGTGTGACCTGTTCACAAAACCAGCCTTCTGTGATCACTAATGCACCATCATACCTGCAGAGACATTATAAAAGGGCTATTTTAAGGCTGCGTTATTCAGAGGGTTTAAACACAATTCTCACACTCTCACTAGTTTATTTAATATGTACATGTCTAACAAAATCATACAGTGGATGTATATCATAACTCTGTACACAGGTGATATTTAGGGCATGATTAAGCATGAAGTCAAGACATTAAGGATGCAAATTTGTGAGCGTATTTTTGATATCTCGAACGGTTTGGCCATGGCGTTGAAACAAATTTATGGTGAGAAAAGGGAAAAATAAGTGTGTTATAACTTCTGCATACATAGACTGATTTATGATAAAACTTCAGTTGTGTGTTTGTTGGAGGAGGGCGATCACATAGATGTGCGTCAAAGTCATAGCGCCACCAACTGGCAAAGCCTTAGAAATGGGCGTTGAGGAAGGGCTCTGTAGTGCCACATTTTGACAAAAGTGGGGGGGTTAGTTTTACCTACAGTCACCGAAACTTGGTACATATATTGCTCCCATCAAGCCGGACAACTTTCTAATTTACAGTCATTAGCTCCGACCAACAGGAAGTCAGATATTTTGGTTTAAATGTGGATTTTTTGAATAATCAGGCTCTGAGTTTTTTAGGGGCTTCATACACTCGTCAACATGAAACAAAGACTATGTAAAAAGAGATCTAACTATTTTATTGTATAATGTTGTAATATATTAGCATAATTTGTTACATCTCAATAAACAAATTGTAAAAAAAAAAAACATGAAACAAAGACACTGAAGATGCTAAATTGTAAACGATTATAGGATATATCGAACAGTGTTGCTATGGCGAGGGATTAAAGTAATGACAAAAAAAGAGAAACAGGAAGTGTCTCATATCGTGCAAAATAATTGTTTGATTTAAATTAAATTAAGATTGTATGTTGCCCGCCATGCACAGGTTTCTGGGGTGGCGGTGGCACCAGGGTTTGTACCCGTCATCGCTGCTTGCAGCTATATTATTTACCTTGATTTTCTGTTTTCTTCACACATCACGTGTCTCATCTCAAGCTCTTCACTGACAATGTTCTCTCCTGAAATCTGTACATAATAAACATGATAAAATCACAAGACATAAAAGGCATTTGAAGTAGCACAAATAAATGATGAAAGTATGTACGACCACATCTGACATTGAGAGGACAGGGATGTCTTGGCATGGCCAGCTCTTGCTGTGTGTTTTTCAAAGCCCACACACACACACACACACACACACACACACACACACACCAGAATGTGAGCAGGTGGTGTTGTGTAGGGTGTGAATTAAGCAAGTCTAACAGTAGACAACAGGACATTTACTACAGTCATCTGAAAGACTACCATCCATCCATCTACTAAGGATGCACCGATATGAAAATTTTGGCCTGATACCGATAACCGATAATTACCAATAACCGATATATTGGCCGATTAATCTAAATCCAGATTTTTATATAATTTTTTAGAACCTGATTACAAAAACTAAAGTCTCACCATTAAAAGCAATGTCTCAAACACACAATTATAGTAGCTTATATGACAGACTTGTGCTGCACATGTTGCACTGAACTGTATTTTCCTTTTTGAAGTGATTCCAATCATATTTCAAGCAATTCAAAACCATCATGGTGGACAGTGTGAATCTGAAGTGTCTCGGCTGAAGGAAATAATCAATTTTTTATTGGCTTTAATATATATCGGCCAAATTTTTTTATCCGGCCAGTAACGATAACATTAAAAATGAACATATATCGGCTGATACTGATATGGTGGGCGATATATTGTGCATCCCTACTATCTGTCTGTCCTGTTTCTCTCACTCCCCTTCAGCTTTTAATGCACATTTGCATATAATAATTGCGAGATAATGCCCTGTCACTCTCTCTCTCTCTCTCTCTCTCTCTTTTACTGGTGGTTGTGTTCTTCCTCTGCTGTAATCATCCCAGTGTTTGCTGTCGTGTGTGTGATGCGCTGACGCTGCATGCGGCGGGGGAGGAGGCGGAGCTCTAGGATTAGATTGGGGGAGGGGTCCAATCGGCCTGTCCATCATCACAGTTGCCTGCAGACACTGGGGGATGGGGCGAGAGACACACACACAGAGAGAGAGAGAGAGAGAGACAGTCACATCTCTTTTTGTCCTCCTCTGCGTCTCCTTCACAGGGAAACACGCACTGCTGCTGCCGCTGTTGATTTGTAGCTGTTATTATGGGATGTTTCTGAGCCACACGGCTGCAGGGATGCCAGCGTTTTAGTGAATATGGCCAGGTCATATTTTACCCTGAAATCAAAATAAAAAAGAAATAAGGAGAGAATTATAAATGCCAAATAAAAAAAAACATAATTTACAAAAATGTATAAATACAATTATACTTTTCAAATTTATTTTTTTGATTTACAAATTTAACAATAAATGATTAATGTGTTTAATTGTCATGAAAATAATATCGCAATAGCATTGATTATTAGTAGTTTTGCACAGGCAAACATCACTCACATTTGTTTGAGACACTGTGTGCGTGTGTATCAATACTCTGTCCGTCCTTCAGATCAATACTGATTATTGGCTGGTGTGAGTGGATCAATGGGAGGGTGGCAGCCGTCCATATGGCCGCTCCATATGGCATGTTTTTATGGCTGTCACGAGAACCTGCAGTTAATGCCATCTGGACGGATCAGTGTCACAGTGAGAGTGAAGGTGCAGGAGGACGCCAGAGTCTCCTCAGGCCTGTTTACTGATCGCAGAACGCTTCCCGAAACGAGGGTGGTTGTTTGATTGGGCTGAACTCACAGCCGTGTTCACTGGGTGTTTTCTCAGTGCTTCTAGATAGAGAGCAGAGAGATCATTAATACAGTGTGTAAATGGAGCATTTTATGCCTGATATATACGATCATGATATTAAAATGTAATTTAAGTATGGTAAAAATACATTTAAAAAATAAAAATAATCAAGCTATTACAATATAATGAACATGCAATGTGGCTGATATTAACATTTAAAATGTAATTTAATTGCAATTAAATTCATGTTTTATTTGAACATTTTTTGCAATGCTCACTAAGCAATATTTATTTATTATTATATTATTTACTGCAATATTATTATAATATTATTATTGCAGTTATTATGTTTATTTACCTTTGCGGAACATCACATTATTTACACACAATATTTGTGCCGGTAAAAAAATTCTCAGAACAAAGGATTAAAAATGCATCAAATTTTATTTAAGCCCAATTTTTATAGAATTTGATTTTTATCAATTATATTAATAAAATACATTTAAAAAAAAAAAAAAAATCAAGCTATTGTAATTTTAATGAACATGCAATGTGACTGATATTAAAATTTATAATGTAATTTAATTGCAATTAAATTAATGTTTTATTTGACCATTTTTTTGCAATGCACACTAAACAATATTTATTTCTTATTATATTATTTACTGCAACATTATTATAATATTATAATATTATTATTGCAATTATCATATTTATTTACCTTTACGGCACATCACATTATTTACACATACTATTTATTCCAATAACAAAATTCTTCATGTTCTCAGAACAAAGGAATTAAAAATGCATCAAATTTTTAATTAAACCCAATTTTGGTAGAATTTTATTTTTTTATCAATTATATGTAAATGTAATTTAAGTTATGCTAATAAAATAATGTATTGTATTATAATGTAATGTTAATGAACATGCAATGTGGCTGATATTAAAATTGAAAATGTAATTTAATTGCAAATAAATTAATGTTTTATTTTATTATTTCTTTTGAAATGCACACTAAACAATATTTCTTTATTATTATATTATTTGATGTAATCCTTTACTGCACATCACGTTATTTACACACAATATTTGTTGCCTCAGACCAAAGGATTGAAAAAGCATCAAATTTTAATTAAACCTAATTTTGGTAGAATTTGATTTTTATCAATTATATTAATAAAACACATTTTAAAAATAAAAATAATAAAGCAATTGTAATGAACATGCAATCTCATGTGGCTGATATTAAAATTGAAAATGTAATTTAATTGCAATTAAATTCATGTTTTATTTTAACAGTTCTTTTCCAATGCACACTAAACTAAATTTATTTATTATTATATTTTTTGGTGCAAGTTCAACATCCAATCACATTATTTACACGCAATATTTGTGCTGGTAACAAAATTCGTTCTGTAAATTCTTCATGTTCTCAGACCAAAGGATTAAAAATGCATCAAATTTTTAATTAGACCTAATTTTAGTAGAATTTAATTTTTGTATCGATTATATTAATAAAATACATTTTAAAGAAAATCAAGCTATTGCAATGTTAATGAACATGCAATGTGACTGATATTAAAATTTAAAATGTAATTTAATTGCAGTTAAATTGCAGTGAAATCAAGATTTGATTTCAGTACGTTCAGCATCTTCACTGTAGTTGAATGTTACATTCTTAGAAGAAAAGGTTCTATATGGAACCTTAAAGGTTCCGTCAGGAGCTTCATATAGAGAATAATTCCATCATGGGGTCATTTTATTGAATCAATTTTGAATTAATTAACTTAGTTCAATTCTTTTCTTTTTTTCTTTTTGATTACAGTTTATGAATTAAACAGATCATAAACATACTTTATACCTTACATACTTTCATACCTTTCTCCTTATATAGAACTTTTAAAATTCGAACCATTTTTTTCTAAGAGATCAGGTGCATGTCCTGACGTCACCCTGCAGCATCTCTTTGACCCCAGAGTGCTTCAGTATTTCCTGTAATCATAATCACCTCTCTGTCTGTTGCACAGGGACTTCCTCCCGCGCGGCTCTGGCATCGTCACCCGCCGTCCTCTCGTTCTGCAGCTCATCAACTGCCCCACAGGTGAGCCCCGTCTCCTAGCAACAGCAGGTTAACAACACGGTAAACCAGTAACCTTCAGCTGGTCTGGGATCAGGTGCTTCTCGCCTCTCGATCTGAGATTGACTGCAGAAACAGAACAGTGGATCCTTCTGAAAGCTTTCATAAACACTGCCATCTAGTGTAGCAGGCTGTACTTACAATTACAGTAATAATTATGATCTGATATTTGATTTTAACCCTATAGTAATTATAGAAATGAACTAAAGCTGTAGTTACATGCAGGTATTTTTTTTTTTAAATATGTAAAAACAATGTATGTAGACAATAATACATGATTAATTTAAATGTTAGTACATTGTACTTAAAGATACCAAATATTTAGTGGGGCCAAAAAATATTCAATACTTTGTTATAGCCGTAAATACAATAATTTTTTTTAAATGTATTTATTTGGTGTCCCATTCAGGCTTTCTCAAGCCAACATCAAAATTTGTTTACAAACTGTACTGTTATAAAGATCTCATTGATTTACATCACAGGCATCAGAATTGAATTGCTTTTTGTCCATATAAATACAAGCATCTGCACCAAATTGCTTTATTTTGCTCAGTTTGAGCCTCTGAATAAAATTGAGCTGTTTTTTCCCTCCATATTCTCACTATATCAGACTATATGAGCTATAAAAGCCTGATGCGTCAAATATGATACAAAAAAAACTTAAATATATATATATGGGTCATTCTACAGAATTGGTTTAAAGTCAGTCGGAAACATCTAGAAAAAAAATGTATTATTTCATAAATTTTGTATGTATGTAAATTGTATAATATCCAAGGTACACATTTCTAGCAATTGTGCAGTTAATTCTCATATTGTGTTTTCAGAAAGTTTTGGAATATATTTCCTCTCCCCAAATTTGCAAGTTTGTCACTACCGAAACACAATAATAAATCATTTAATAAGAAGGGTCACATTGAGCTATTAAGATTTTGTTTGCATCTTCCTTGTAAATATATATTTTTTGCAATTTTATAAAAAAAGTTTTCACAGGTAAATCAATAACAATTACAATTTTAACAATATTTCAAGTGTAATTTATGAGATTTGTTGTATTTTGAATCCAATCTTTCTTTGCAAAAGTCATAAAGTTTATCAAACTGATTTCAAAATGAAGGATTCATTAGTTTGAATAAACATTGAATCAAACACTATAATAACATCTCAGTTGATCATTCAGTATACTTTATTTTTGACAAATCATCCCATGATTCGGTCGTGATGCACAGTTTCAGTAGTGACAGTAATGTGTTGGTAGTGACCACATCACATGACACAATTTAACTCGCATACTAAAACACTAATAATTTGCATAACTGTACTAAAATTTTGTTTATTTCCACCAAATAAATGATTATGTGTTCCTTTTGTCACTACCAAAACAATGATGACATGTTTCGGTAGTGACAATTTTAGAATTAATTTCTGAACAGTTGTACACACATAAAAACTCATTTTTTTTTCAAATAAAACCAAAAAAACAATATCACAACCAAAAAAAAATTCAGTTTTGGTAGTGACAATTTTAGATACTTTTGAGTCTAGCACAAAGATGTTAATCAGCACATGGTTAGCTAGCACAGATCTGAACAGATGTGCACACACATAAAAACTAAAATTGATCAAATAACACCCAAAAAACACTGATGTCACAACCAAAACTTCACCAAATGTTTCAGTAGTGACTGTTTCGGTAGTGACAATTTTAGAATTAATTTCTGAACAGTTGTATACACATATAAAATTAAATTTTTTCGAATAACACCAAAAAAACGAATGATGTCACAACCGAAAATTCACCATGTTTCGGTAGTGACAATTTCAGACACTTTTGAGCCGCTCAAAGATGATCATCAGCACATGGTTAGCTAGCACAGATCTGAACAGTTACACACATAAAAACTAAAATTGATCAAATAACACCCAAAAAACACTGATGTCACAACCGAAACTTCACCAAATGTTTCAAGTAGTGACTGTTTCGGTAGTGACAAATTTAGAATTAACTTTCTGAACAGTTGTACACACATAAAAACTAAATTTTTTCGAATAACACCAAAAAAACTAATGATGTCACAACCGAAAATTCACCATGTTTCGGTAGTGACAATTTTAGACACTTTTGAGCCGCTCAAAGATGATAATCAGCACATGGTTAGCTAACACAGTTCTGAACAGTTACACACACATAAAAACAAAATATTATGGAATAACACCCCAAAAACGTGTGCATAATTGCAGAAAAAGGTGTTTGTTAGTGACGTTCCTTAAAGTTGCACACAGATTTTCAGACTTCTGAACACATTTAACTCAGAATGATGATTTATCTGCTGTGAGAGGAATATTTCCTGATCAAACATGTAGAAGTGTGTTAAAATCAGTCTCAGACAATGACTCAAACACACTCTGTTTCGGTAGTGACATGAACATGCAGGACACATTTTTTACATAAAAAAAGAAATATTTTGTAAAATAAAATATATTTCAAATTTGTCTTAAGTTTCAAAAATGTAACATTTCAGAAACATTCCAAAGATGTTAATCAGCACATGGTTAGCTAGCACAGATCTGAACAGATGTGCACACACATAAAAACTAAAATTGATCAAATAACACCCAAAAAACACTGATGTCACAACCAAAACTTCACCAAATGTTTCAGTAGTGACTGTTTCGGTAGTGACAAATTTAGAATTAATTTCTGAACAGTTGTACACACATAAAAACTAAATTTTTTCGAATAACACCAAAAAAACTAATGATGTCACAACCGAAAATTCACCATGTTTCGGTAGTGACAATTTTAGACACTTTTGAGCCGCTCAAAGATGATAATCAGCACATGGTTAGCTTACACAGTTCTGAACAGTTACACACACATAAAAACAAAATATTATGGAATAAAACCCCAAAAACGTGTGCTTAATTGCAGAAAAAGGTGTTTGTTAGTGACGTTCCTTAAAGTTGCACACAGATTTTCAGACTTCTGAACACATTTAACTCAGAATGATGATTTATCTGCTGTGAGAGGAATATTTCCTGATCAAACATGTAGAAGTGTGTTAAAATCAGTCTCAGACAATGACTCAAACACACTCTGTTTCGGTAGTGACATGAACATGCAGGACACATTTTTTACATAAAAAAAGAAATATTTTGTAAAATAAAATATATTTCAAATTTGTCTTAAGTTTCAAAAATGTAACATTTCAGAAACATTCCAAAGATGTTAATCAGCACATGGTTAGCTAGCACAGATCTGAACAGTTACACACATAAAAACTAAAATTGATCAAATAACACCCAAAAAACACTGATGTCACAACCAAAACTTCACCAAATGTTTCAGTAGTGACTGTTTCGGTAGTGACAAATTTAGAATTAATTTCTGAACAGTTGTACACACATATAAAATTAAATTTTTTCGAATAACACCAAAAAAACGAATGATGTCACAACCGAAAATTCACCATGTTTCGGTCGTGACTGTTTCGGTAGTGACAATTTCAGACACTTTTGAGCCGCTCAAAGATGATCATTAGCACATGGTTAGCTTACACAGTTCTGAACAGTTACACACACATAAAAACAAAATATTCTGGAATAACACCCCAAAAACGTGTGCATAATTGCAGAAAAAGGTGTTTGTTAGTGACGTTCCTTAAAGTTGCACACAGATTTTCAGACTTCTGAACTCATTTAACTCAGAATGATGATTTATCTGCTGTGAGAGGAATATTTCCTGATCAAACATGTAGAAGTGTGTTAAAATCAGTCTCAGATCAATGACTCAAACACACTCTGTTTCGGTAGTGACATGAAAATGCGGGACACATTTTATTTTTTTTTACATAAAAAAAGAAATATTTTATAAATATTTTATAATCTAAAATATATTTGGTATTTGTCTTAAGGTTAAAGATGTAACATGTTCAGTTATTAGTGTAACGATGTGTGTGTTTCCTCTCAGAATACGCCGAGTTCCTTCACTGTAAGGGGAAGAAGTTCACGGATTTCGATGAGGTGCGTCAGGAGATCGAGGCGGAGACGGATCGGATCACGGGCCAGAATAAAGGCATTTCGCCCGTGCCGATCAACCTGCGCGTCTATTCGCCAAACGGTCAGATTACAGCTCTGCTTTTAGCATGTGATTAATATTCATTACAGAAGCTCCGCCCCCTTGATTACTGCTGCTTGCTCTCACAAACATCACAGAATCGGAGACTTGTTTCTAGTACACTCTTGTGTCTTCTTCTGCAGTGTTGAACCTGACTCTGGTGGATCTGCCGGGAATGACTAAAGTGCCGGTGGGAGATCAGCCTGCAGACATCGAGCATCAGATCAAGGAGATGCTGATGCAGTTTGTGACTAAAGACAACTGCCTGCTGCTGGCCGTGTCGCCCGCCAACTCCGATCTCGCCAACTCCGACGCCCTGAAGATCGCCAAAGAAGTCGACCCGCAGGGTGCGTGCGATTCGGATTGGTTCTGCCGTTGTCTTTTTGCTTACATTTGAAAAATAAACTTTACTCAAATAAATAAAACTGAATTTAAAATATAATAAAAACTACAGTATATAGACCTGATAAAAATGACAGAACTATAAACTATTGTGAGATTGTGGCTCATATTAGACATAAGCTTTAAAAAACACGGTAACACTTTACAATAAAGTCCCATTAGTTAATCTTAGTTAATGCATTAACATTAACTAACAATGAGCAATTCATTTCTTACAGTATTTATTACCATACGTTAATAAAAATACATCTGGTCATTGTTCGTTCATGTCCATTAAATTATATTATCAGATATAACTTTTGTTTTTAATAATGTAATACTAAATTAGCATTAACTAAGATTAACCCTCTGGTGTTGTTCAGTCATTTTAGACCGAAAAAATAAATAAATAAATAAAAATACTTTTTACATTTTGTTTATTTGTAACAAAATGTCTTTCTCTGTGTTCTACGGAAGAGGATTAGGGCCAAGCAATAATAAAAAAATAAAACCATCTCGAGATTAAAGTTGTTAAATTTCGAGAAAAAAGTTGAAATAAAATGTTCGTTAAATTATGACATTTTTCTCATAATTCAACGAATTTGTTCTCGTAATTTAACGACTTTTTTCTCGTAATTTAACGAGTTTATTCTCAACATTTTATTTCGACTTTTTTCTCTAAATTTAACGAGATTTTTCTCGAAATTTAACAACTTTAATCTCGAGATGGTTTTATTTTTTTATTATTGCTTGGCCCTAATCCTCTTCCGTAGTGTTCAGGTTTGACTGTAGTAAAATTAATGGAAAAACTGACACTTCCAACTAAAAATATCTAAACCTTGACAAAAAGTTGTTTTTGAGAATGTCTAAATTTATATCTAAATCCACAATCTTTAAAAAGTAAGTAATTATATCTAAAAACCACTAGAGAATTTACAAGCCTCTTTATATAATCTAGTGGTTACACCATGTGTTTTTCCTTTTTTTACTTCCACCAGATGGCACTAATTTGCCTTCAAACATTGGATTTTAAAGGCCTTTTCTTTATTTTAACATGAAAAATACTTGAAAAATAATAACATTTCAATTTTTGTATTATTTTCAATGGGAAAAATGTGTCATAATTGTTGCATAAATATTAATTTGTAATATAAAATTCTTTCAAAATACTAAATAAAAAACAATAATATATTACATTGATTTACTGAAAATAAAAAAAAGTTACATTTCAGGTGTTTGGTCACTTTTGACTGTGAAAAACACAAGTGTGACCCGCAAATAAACAATAACAGAGGATAATAAATGCTTTAGTATTTTCACTGTTAGTTAATATTAACTAGCGTAGTTAACTAATGTTTGCTTATTATAAACGTTTTCTTGAGGCTTTTAAAGGAAATATTCTCCTAAAAATGAAGTATTTTTGAGCGTCCACACCACAGTGCGTCTGAATATTACCAGAAATAATTTGGTGCAGCGTTAACTTCTGTTCACAATGTGTGTGTGTGTGTGTGTGTGCGAGCAGGTCAGAGGACTATTGGTGTGATCACTAAACTCGACCTAATGGATGAAGGAACCGATGCTCGGGACATCCTGGAAAACAAGCTGCTGCCGCTGCGGCGAGGTGAGCCGATCCTCTGACACAACCAGAACACTTTTCTATGAAAACACGAAATGCATTCAATCCCATTTCCTCAGCTGACACGTAATATATCACATTGAAAACTGCGGGGTGGGCGAAAAAAATATCGATTCTCTGATGCTTTATGATTCTCTCTTCAACGATTCAATTACAGTCACACACAAACAAAACCATCGAACAAATACTGTATATAAACTCATAATGCTGAGAAAAATAGAATAATCCCTCATTGCACTTGTCTGGAAAACATTCAGATACTGAAAATCATTATTTATTATTAATGTATTAATTAATTAATAAGCAAAAATGTAGATGAAGAGTCGGAAATAAAATGATTTTATTTACAAATATCACAAATTCATGACTATGGAATCTATTTATTAATAATATCATTAAATCTATTTAAATAACTTCTCACTAGATGTCCTAAAATGAAAAACTATTATTAACCTAACTATTAACTATTAAACGTTTGCTATTACCAAAAGTTTTTGTCAACCCTTTTGTACTAAAATATTTATTTACTCATGAAATTTTATGTTAATATTTCAATAATTTAACAAAGATGTTGGCTAATGGTCTCATGACATGCAGGTAAACAAAATATTTTGTTGTTTTGGTGTTTTTTGTTTTAAATAATGTAAATTTGTTTGATTTAATTAATTATTAGGCTTTTATTTTCTTTGTAAAGCCTGTACTAGTGTAAATGACTCCAATCAATCTGATTCTCTAAATCACGTTCTTTGACTTGGAAGCAAGTAACTACTGTAAAAAGTACACTTACTATGGTAAACTACTGCACTGCTTTAACAGATGAACTGAAAGCAGGTAATGGTGGAGGAGTTCCAGTCTGACGTGATCAGATATCGTCTCTCAGTTTCCCTCTAGTGGAATAACGTCGCTCCTGCAGTCTGTGAGAGGAAAGAGAGAGAATCATTTCATTGACACATCTGGAAAAAACGTTGCTTTCTTTCTTTGCTCGGCAACAAAGGGTATTTATGGGAAGCTCTTGAGCGCAGTGTGCTGACGCACCAGTTTTCCACACATCGGGTTTTCCCATCAAACGCGTCTTCATCATCCCTGCGTCGTCGTCTGGTCATGTGATGAAAAACCACAAACATGCTGTAGAAGGATCCAAAAACATGAGGAACGTCACTAGAATGAGAAACCTGAGAGTTTAACCTCTTAATCCAGACATATTCTTTCTTTTTCCACTCTCTTTTTCTATTTGTACCTCAATCCCGAAACAAAACCTCATATCTGCAGGGATCAGCACTTCCTTTTTAGTACCATTTTCAAGATCTTTCCATCGTCTTCAATGCGAACAAATGAAATCAAATCACACAGATATACAAATGAACAGCAGACGCTTTTCACATTTATGTACATTACGTGTTTAAAGAAAAAAGTCTATTTTGTAATATTAATACTGGACTGAAAATAAATAATTATACACTTTTATTTGGGGATACAAATAGTAATATAACATTTCGGTTGCATGTTTTTAACCCTTGTGTGACATTTTTGTCGTTTTCAATTTTGTTTTTTTGATCATTTTGCCTGTGTTAATGCCAACTGTGTAAATTTTGGCAGAAGTGTGCATTTTTATTGGAATTTTAATATTTCACCCTCATTTCCTTTCATAAATCTATTTTACTCTAGTAACACAAAATAGTTTCACTCAGGACCTTAAGCACAAAAATGTCCCATTTGAAACCCATTAAAACGGCAATGTTTAATCCCAGGGCCAGTTAACTATAAAATGATGCAATCTTTGTTAAAAGGCATTCATTTTGTTGGCAAGACTTTTTCCCCTTTTTTTTTACCAGATGGTGCCATTTTCTCAGGTTTGGCCTATAAAGCAAATACTCGCTTTATTCCAGTTTTCTGTTGTATTATACAGCCAATTGGATTCAAGGGTCTTCTTTAAAATGAGACCAAACTTAAGCTTCAGTTCAGTTTTTTTGTCATTTTTGTCCTCTGAGGACCTCAGTAACGTTTTTAAATTGGTGCACAAGGATTAAGATTTTAAAAAGTGGATTTAAGACATTTAAATGCTAATTTAGGCCTTATTTAAAGAAATAAAAGACTTTTTATAGATCCACGGACACCCATAGAAATAGAAAAATCTGAAACAAGATCTCTTTAAACCATTTCTTTGAGTATTAGATTAATTAACAAGCTCTCAGAGTAAAAACAGGCTGTTCTTTAGCGCTTGCAACGGCAAGGTCATGGGTTCGACTCCCAGGGAAATCAGGAACTGATCAAATGTAATGCAAGCGTCTTAATAAAGCATCTAACAATTGCATGAATGTAAATGCATAAATGTCTCAGTTTGCAGAAATACTAAAGTCTGCAATCCGAGTATGAACTCAAACATTTCTCCTCAAATTCTACCAAATTCAAATGATCCGAAGCGCTGTCCACATAGCAAAACTCTTGTACTCTTAATTTACTGATCAAATGATGTGTTTATTTGACTCCAGGTTACATCGGTGTGGTGAACCGCAGTCAGAAAGACATTGACGGAAAGAAGGATATTAACGCCGCTATGGCTGCGGAGAGGAAATTTTTCCTGTCTCATCCCAGTTACAGACACCTGGCCGACCGCATGGGAACGCCGTTCCTGCAGAAAACCCTCAACCAGGTGAGATGGACGAAGAGCAGCCAGAAGAGCAAACTGAAGTGTGTAAACATCGATCTAAACTCTCTGTTTCGGCCACATACACACTGCAAAGTGCATTTGAGTGGATGAACCACCTGCAGGCTAAAGCTATGGAGGAGCGGGGCCTGTCATGAATGTTAATTTTTGGGTATTTTGGATTTTTTGAAAAAATTACTTTTTCCGAACTAGTCTTGGGGTTTTCGCCCGATCTGAACCAAACCAGTGCAGTGAGATTCTCTGGAGTCTGATTGTCAATAATTATCAAAAAAAGTTGAAATTTCAATTCACGGTCTCTAAGGGCCGCCAAAACGTTCAAAGTGGGCGGAGCCACTTTTACTAAAATGGCTATAACTTGTGAACGGAAAGAGATATTTTCACCAAATTTGGTACACTTATGTAAGATCTCATTCTGTGGTCATGTGAAAAAGGACACAGTGATTGGCCACTTGGTGGCGCTATAACAGGAAAAAAACCATGAAAACGGCTGTAACTACTTCACCGTTAGTCCGATTGACTTGAAATTTGGCATGTAGTGTCTTTGTCTGAGGTGCCATGATGGTCTGTGAGGATATTGACGTATCTCAAAAAACATTGGCTATCAGCCAATGAAGTTTGAGCAGCTATCAGACAAGATTAACGGTGGCCGATTGGAACGAAACTCGCTGGGCCTGTTTGACTCACGACTCTGGAGCCCTGTGAGAAATTCGAAAGAAATTGGCCACCGGGGGTGCCTTCATGTTTTTCACGTACGTAAAGGATTGTGTATCGAGCAATTTTTCGCACACACCCACAACATTTGTACCACATGGCAGAACTCCTCATTCTGAGCAACTTTGCCTCCAGGACTGCCGCTGTTCATTGAATCATTCGTTAAATATCAGAGATTATTTCAAAAAACAATTTTGGTGAACTAGTCCTAGGTTTTTGGCTCCGCCTCGATTATTGCAATATAAACCATATGTTTTCTATGGTAAATTGCCTGTATTTGCTGTAAGTGGTCATTTCCATCTATGAATGAGATGGTTACAAGCTTGCTAATTAAAACATAATAAACCAACATTTGAGATGCTGTAATGCAATTGGTCCGCTGGTTAGTCCAGTTATCCAATCACAGTCACATGAGTTTATGTGCACGTCTTCTTATCGGATAAAAAAAAAAAAATCCACCTCAAATCTTGACGTTTCCATCCAGCATTTTTTTATGCAATATCCCAAAATTCACATAAAAATAGCTAGTGTCTTCAACCCTCATCTCTGTCTTTCTCGGCTCTTCCACAGCAACTGACCAATCACATCCGTGACACGCTGCCTGGGCTGCGCGCTAAACTGCAGAGCCAGTTGCTGTCCATCGAGAAAGAAGTGGACGAATACAAGAACTTCCGTCCAGACGATCCGTCCCGGAAGACCAAGGCCCTGCTTCAGTCAGTAGCTCACGTTCTCATTTTCAAGATTCTTC
Organism: Megalobrama amblycephala; assembly: GCF_018812025.1. Classification (NCBI taxonomy): domain Eukaryota; kingdom Metazoa; phylum Chordata; class Actinopteri; order Cypriniformes; family Xenocyprididae; genus Megalobrama; species Megalobrama amblycephala. The sequence goes on from NC_063047.1 coordinate 1,539,022, forward strand.
TGCTTGTATTTATTCTCTAAGCATCTGCTAAATGAATAATGAAACTCAGATCCTCAGGCTCACAGTGACAGAACTGAATCCTCAGTGTATGTTGTTGGTTTCAGGATGGTGCAACAGTTCTCAGTGGATTTTGAGAAGCGTATCGAGGGATCTGGAGATCAGATAGACACGTATGAGCTCTCTGGAGGAGCCAGAATCAATCGCATCTTCCACGAGCGTTTCCCCTTCGAGCTGGTGAAGGTGTGTGAGCGAGCGTCAAACACACACTCTCACGTGCACTTCTCATCCATGCTGTTTCTACACTCACAGGATGGGATGCATTTAGGCGACAAATGCTTTTTAATGTTTTTTAAAAAGAGTCTCTTCTGCTCACCAAGGATGCATTTATTTGATCATAAATACAGTAAAAATTTGAAATATTTTTATAATGTAAATCAGCTGTTTTCTATGTGAATATATAGTAAAGTGTAATTTATATCCTGTGATCGAAGCTGAATTTTCAGCATCATTACGCCAGTCTTCAGTGTCACATGATCCTTCAGAAATCATTCTAATATGATGTTTTACTGCTCAAGAAACATTTATGATTATTAAGAATGATTACAAAACTCTTTAAGAGTTTTAAGACTCATCTTTGACTTTAAACATGTACGACTCTCTCTGAGCGAGTCTCTCTGTCAGTCATGAGTCACGGCGCAGGATTGCGTCTCCCTCCGGGCCTGAGCCTTTATGAGTAAAACATTCCGCCTTCCTTTGGCCTACACACACACACACACACACACACACACACACACACACACACACACACACACACACACACACACACACACACACAGAACACTCATCCACAGTAAAACACTGTCTGCAGCAGCCGACAGGAAGTAGCTGTTTGAGGTTCTTTTTCTGAAGCTTCTGAAAATCACTAGATTCATTTTTCAGTCATGAGTTTCAATGCTTTATGGAGTAAAAACATTATATATATATATAAGGTCACACTCACTTTAGTTTGGGGTCATATTCTCACTATTAACTAACTAATAACTACGACCTTCGCCTCTAACTTTTTAGTAATGTGTTGTCTGTCCTCAGATGGAGTTTGACGAGAAGGAGCTGCGCAAGGAGATCAGCTACGCCATCAAGAACATTCACGGCATCAGGCACGTCTGTCCTTCAGTCCTGTCCAGATCTCCGTCCCGTTTTATGTGTCCTGCTCGTTTGTCTGGGGTCAGACCTCGCGTCATACGTCACGCATCTAATCACAAACGTCTTTGACTTCAGCCGTGTCACTGTGCAAGGGCATCTCATCCCATCAGGGAGTCAGGATGAGGGTTTTGTGATTAGATCCGTGACTGTCCGTCTGTATGTGTCCCTCCTCGCCTCTCGAATGAACCTCCGTCTGTAGAGTCTTTCTTGTCTTTAGGACAAGAAAACATGTGACCTTTGGGTTTTAATAACTAACATGAGGCTTTTGTCATGATAATTATTTCCATACATTTCATTTATGATCCTACTTTTGTCCAGCAGTCTTTATTATAAGTTTTTGTCTCATGGGTCGCGTCAGACGAGAGGGTCGACACAGAAAATACTTCTTAATATCGCTGAAGTCTGCTGATATATGAATATATGCAGAGTTCTGCTTTTGGGTTAATTTAATTATTTTTTTTTTATCAGTGTTGGGTGTAACTCATTACTAAGTAATTAATTACTGTAATTTAATTATTTTTCACTTGAAAAAGTAAAGTAATGGATTACTCTTAATTTTTATGTAATTTATGTAAGTTACTTCTGATGTAATTGCATTAAATACTGTATAGACTATAGAACAATTCTATATAAAACAACAGTAGATTTAACATCAAAATGTAACATCTAATGATAAAATGCATGTTTTAAATGTAAACTTCTCCCTTTAAATATGTTTGTCAGTTCAAGTATAATGTATGCGATTTTAAATTATTTACTTGATTTACTTGTATTGTTCAACTTGTTGACTGATATAGGAATTTGTATCAGTAGTAAGTAGTAGGAAGTAATGCAATACTTTTTAATTAGTACAGTAATCTACGGAGAGACATTAGCAAATCAAGAGACCGAAATAGTAAATCGTGCACGAGATTTAGCAAATCGAGGAAACGAAATAGTAAATCGTCCACGCGATTTAGCAAATCGAGGAAACAAAATAGTAAATCGTCCACGCGATTTAGCAAATCGAGGAAACGAAATAGTAAATCGTCCACGCAATTTAGCAAATCGAGGAAATGAAACAGTAAATCGTCCACGCAATTTAGCAAATCGAGGAAATGAAATAGTAAATCGTCCACGCAATTTAGCAAATCGAGGAAATGAAACAGTAAATCGTCCACGCAATTTAGCAAATCGAGGAAATGAAACAGTAAATCGTCCACGCAATTTAGCAAATCGAGGAAATGAAACAGTAAATCGTCCACAAGATTTAGCAAATCGAGGAAAGGAAACAGTAAATAGTCCAGGCGATTTAGCAAATCGAGGAAATGAAATAGTAAATCGTCTACGCGATTTAGCAAATCGAGGAAACGAAATAGTAAATCGTCTACGCGATTTAGCAAATCGAGGAAACGAAATAGTAAATCGTCCACGCAATTTAGCAAATCGAGGAAATGAAACAGTAAATCGTCCACAAGATTTAGCAAATCGAGGAAAGGAAACAGTAAATAGTCCAGGCGATTTAGCAAATCGAGGAAATGAAACAGTAAATCGTCCACGCAATTTAGCAAATCGAGGAAACGAAATAGTAAATCGTCTACGCGATTTAGCAAATCGAGGAAACGAAATAGTAAATCGTCCACGCAATTTAGCAAATCGAGGAAATGAAACAGTAAATCGTCCACAAGATTTAGCAAATCGAGGAAAGGAAACAGTAAATAGTCCAGGCGATTTAGCAAATCGAGGAAATGAAACAGTAAATCGTCCACGCAATTTAGCAAATCGAGGAAACGAAATAGTAAATCGTCCACGCAATTTAGCAAATCGAGGAAATGAAACAGTAAATCGTCCACGCAATTTAGCAAATCGAGGAAATGAAACAGTAAATCGTCCACGCAATTTAGCAAATCGAGGAAATGAAACAGTAAATCGTCCACAAGATTTAGCAAATCGAGGAAAGGAAACAGTAAATAGTCCAGGCGATTTAGCAAATCGAGGAAATGAAATAGTAAATCGTCTACGCGATTTAGCAAATCGAGGAAACGAAATAGTAAATCGTCTACGCGATTTAGCAAATCGAGGAAACGAAATAGTAAATCGTCCACGCAATTTAGCAAATCGAGGAAATGAAACAGTAAATCGTCCACAAGATTTAGCAAATCGAGGAAAGGAAACAGTAAATAGTCCAGGCGATTTAGCAAATCGAGGAAATGAAATAGTAAATCGTCTACGCGATTTAGCAAATCGAGGAAACGAAATAGTAAATCGTCTACGCGATTTAGCAAATCGAGGAAACGAAATTGTAAATCGTCCACGCAATTTAGCAAATCGAGGAAATGAAACAGTAAATCGTCCACGCAATTTAGCAAATCGAGGAAATGAAATAGTAAATCGTCCACGCAATTTAGCAAATCGAGGAAATGAAACAGTAAATCGTCTACGCGATTTAGCAAATCGAGGAAACGAAATAGTAAATCGTCCACGCAATTTAGCAAATCGAGGAAATGAAACAGTAAATCGTCCACAAGATTTAGCAAATCGAGGAAAGGAAACAGTAAATAGTCCAGGCGATTTAGCAAATCGAGGAAATGAAATAGTAAATCGTCTACGCAATTTAGCAAATCGAGGAAACGAAATAGTAAATCGTCTACGCGATTTAGCAAATCGAGGAAACGAAATAGTAAATCGTCCACGCAATTTAGCAAATCGAGGAAATGAAACAGTAAATCGTCCACAAGATTTAGCAAATCGAGGAAAGGAAACAGTAAATAGTCCAGGCGATTTAGCAAATCGAGGAAATGAAATAGTAAATCGTCTACGCGATTTAGCAAATCGAGGAAACGAAATAGTAAATCGTCTACGCGATTTAGCAAATCGAGGAAACGAAATAGTAAATCGTCTACGCGATTTAGCAAATCGAGGAACCGAAATTGTAAATCGTCCACGCAATTTAGCAAATCGAGGAAATGAAATAGTAAATCATCCACGCAATTTAGCAAATCGAGGAAATGAAACAGTAAATCATCCACGCAATTTAGCAAATCGAGGAAATGAAATAGTAAATCGTCTACGCGATTTAGCAAATCGAGGAAACGAAATAGTAAATCGTCTACGCGATTTAGCAAATCGAGGAACCGAAATTGTAAATCGTCCACGCAATTTAGCAAATCGAGGAAATGAAACAGTAAATCGTCCACGCAATTTAGCAAATCGAGGAAATGAAATAGTAAATCGTCCACGCAATTTAGCAAATCGAGGAAATGAAACAGTAAATCGTCCACGCAATTTAGCAAATCGAGGAAACAAAATAGTAAATCGTCTACGCGATTTAGCAAATCGAGGAAACGAAATAGTAAATCGTCCACGCAATTTAGCAAATCGAGGAAATGAAACAGTAAATCGTCCACAAGATTTAGCAAATCGAGGAAAGGAAACAGTAAATAGTCCAGGCGATTTAGCAAATCGAGGAAATGAAATAGTAAATCGTCTACGCAATTTAGCAAATCGAGGAAACGAAATAGTAAATCGTCTACGCGATTTAGCAAATCGAGGAAACGAAATAGTAAATCGTCCACGCAATTTAGCAAATCGAGGAAATGAAACAGTAAATCGTCCACAAGATTTAGCAAATCGAGGAAAGGAAACAGTAAATAGTCCAGGCGATTTAGCAAATCGAGGAAATGAAATAGTAAATCGTCTACGCGATTTAGCAAATCGAGGAAACGAAATAGTAAATCGTCTACGCGATTTAGCAAATCGAGGAAACGAAATAGTAAATCGTCTACGTGATTTAGCAAATCGAGGAACCGAAATTGTAAATCGTCCACGCAATTTAGCAAATCGAGGAAATGAAATAGTAAATCATCCACGCAATTTAGCAAATCGAGGAAATGAAACAGTAAATCATCCACGCAATTTAGCAAATCGAGGAAATGAAATAGTAAATCGTCTACGCGATTTAGCAAATCGAGGAAACGAAATAGTAAATCGTCTACGCGATTTAGCAAATCGAGGAACCGAAATTGTAAATCGTCCACGCAATTTAGCAAATCGAGGAAATGAAACAGTAAATCGTCCACGCAATTTAGCAAATCGAGGAAATGAAATAGTAAATCGTCCACGCAATTTAGCAAATCGAGGAAATGAAACAGTAAATCGTCCACGCAATTTAGCAAATCGAGGAAACAAAATAGTAAATTGTCCACGCGATTTAGCAAATCGAGGAAACGAAATAGTAAATCGTCTACGCAATTTAGCAAATTGAGGAAACGAAATAGTAAATTGTCCACACAATTTAGCAAATTGAGGGAACGAAATAGTAAATTGTCCACGCAATTTAGCAAATTGAGGGAATGAAATAGTAAATCGTCCACGCAATTTAGCAAATTGAGGGAATGAAATAGTAAATCGTCTACGCAATTTAGCAAATTGAGGGAACGAAATAGTAAATCGCTTGCGCGATTTAGCAAATTGAGGGTAATGAATTAGTAAATTGTCCACGTGATTTAGCAAATCGAAGGAATAAAATAGTAAATCGTCTACGTAATTTAGCAAATTGAGGGAACGAAACAGTAAATCGTCTATGCAATATAGCAAATCGAGGAAACGAAATAGTAAATTGTCCACGCGATTTAGCAAATTGAGGGAATGAAATAGTAAATCGCTTGCGCGATTTAGCAAATTGAGGGAACGAAATAGTAAATCGTCTACGCAATTTAGCAAATTGAGGGAACGAAATAGTAAATCGCTTGCGCGATTTAGCAAATTGAGGGAACGAAGTAGTAAATCGTCCACGCAATTTAGCAAATTCGAAGGAATAAAATAGTAAATCGTCTGTGCAATTTAGCAAATCGAGGGAACGAAACAGTGCACGATTTACTTGTTTTTCTTAGATGTCATGTGCAGAGCTCCATAGTAATCTAATCACACTGTTGAAGATGTAATTAGTGGCTAGTAATTAATTACTTTTTCAGATTAACTTACCCAACACTGATGATTAATCAAAATGTTGATGCAAACAAAATACATAACAATAACTGGTAACACTTTACAATAAGGTCCCATTAGTTAATGTCAGTTAATGCATGAACTACAGCAATACTTTTGTTACATTATTTATGAATCTTTGTTAATGTTAGTTAAGATCCATTAAATAATACTTTTTTATTTTAATGTATTAATAAATGTAGAAATTAACACTAAATTTAATACATTCTTTAGAAGTATTTTTCATTGGTAGTTCATGTAGTTAACTAATGTTAACCAATGGACACTTCTTGTAAAATTTTATTGTTATATCTGCTTACCGATGATGTTCTTGTTTCAGTTTTGAGTTGTTTTCCCTTGTAGGTGATATTTTAGACATGTTAATAGTTAAAAGGGCTATAAGTAGAATTCAGAAACTCTTGTTATTAGCGACACCGGTGGCAATTAAGTGAACTGCAGCCAGGAACTTATTGCTTGTGCTCGCACTTGTAACATACGAGAGACTGAACATGATTCAAAGTCCTGATATACTCATACTAAAATGTGATTAATACTTGAAAATTCTTACATATAGCCCTTTTAAATTAATAACATTTGACTTAATTTGATAAATTTGACAAAATACACATCTTTCTTTCCGCTGTTTTCTTTTTAGTTTTAGTTGTTTAGTTGTTATTAAATAAATTTAACTTCAATTGATACATTTACCAACCATAAACAAACAAACAGTTGAGCTTCAGCAGGACATTTGGAGTCATTGTTTCAGTTCTTCATTCATTTCTTATGGGCTGGGAGGGAGTTTGTTGGATTAACGCTCTACTTTCCACCCAATTTTTCCTTTTCTTTCTCTCCTTCCTCTGTCGTTCTTTTCCCGGGCCTGTCCGTTCTCTCTCTGGTCGGACAGAACTGGGCTCTTCACACCGGACATGGCTTTTGAGACCATTGTGAAAAGGCAGATCTTGAAGACTAAAGAGCCGTGCCAGAAATGTGTGGACATGGTCATTTCTGAGCTAGTCAATACCGTTAGGCAATGTACCAAGAAGGTAAAGGCCTGGTGGAGGGTTACAGTGTCTCCCATCAACCCAAACTATTGCTGTTACCCACCTGTGACCCCCCACCACCCCACTCGCCCGCTCACGGGATCGCAGGGGGATTGTGGGTGATTACCGTCGTGTATGTTCGTGTGCCTGCAGCTTTGGACAGAGGGATTCTGGGTGGAATGGCTGCATTGGCTTTGTGTACAGAGGGCTGTGGACGCTGAGGTTTCACCGCTAGGTGATCGTAGATAATCATTTGCTTTCCAATTTCGTAAAGAGTAAGGAAACATGGCTTTAACCAATTAACAGCATCTTTACTAGGGCTGCACGATATTAAAGAAAAATGTGATACCTTATTAAATGTGATATTTGATTTATTAAAACATATTTAACCAAATTAAAACATTTAAAAACTAGAGCTGCACGATTCTGGATATTATTTTGATATTGTTTAAATAGAGATCACAATTCTCCCACAATTCTTAATAGACAACTACATAACATAACGTAATTTACTTGAGGTTCTGACAATATTAAAGGCAGGGTAGGCAAAAAAATGTATAAAAAACTTTTTTTCAAAATTTGTTTAAACTTTATTTATATATCAATACATAATTAAAATGTAAGTACTCTGAAAAAGAAAGTATAAAAATCGAGTGTCTGTAGACCTTCACGACTGTTTTAAAGACAGCTCATTATTTCCATTCACTCCACCCCCTCCCTTCTGGGCTCCTTCCAAAGCCACGCCCCCAAAACGCATGAACGTGTGACTCCGACCACTGAGCTGGAAGACGCATTATTTACCTGAGACGAGCGGAGAGGAAGGAGCACAGTGCATGTAGTGACATCATGTCAGAATCACATGTAATAAAAATAACTTTAAAATTATGAAGATAAACAAACAAGATGTATTTTAGTACTCACTATCAAGCTAGCATATTGATATTGGTAAAGTTTAAAATATATATTTTTTGATTCGCTAACGAGCTAGTTATCTATAAGGCAAAGCTAAAAACAGGTTGCATGATACACGTTTTTCCATTACCATCATTTACACTGTGATGAAGATGAATTTCGTGTAAGATTCATAACATATACGTTGTTCTACAGATCAACAGAGTAACATACACTCAAATATCAACTCACAACTGCATTGCAGACACAAAATAATAACACACACATACAACAAAGTGTGTACGACACACACAGATACAAGATAAAGACATCAGTAAACATAGGTAGAGAATATAAAAACAAAACAAAGGCGAAAAAAACGTGCAGGTAAACTTGCAGGTGAACATGGTAAAAGACTTAGACAGAGGGTAAAATTATGCACAATTCAACACTATAGCTATCATTATTTATCGTCTCTACTACGGCTCGCTAAGTAATGTTATGTTAGCTATATTACGCAGCTACGTGTGCTAATGACACATGCTTCATGAAAAAATAAACAAAAAAATATGTATGATCAAAATACAAAAAGAAAGATTTACCTGTCCAGCAGAAATAAAGCCATCAAGGAGTCACTTTTCAGCCCCTTGAGTTCCCTCAGTTCTCGCCATCGCTGGAAAGCCACGCCGATATTAACTCGCGTTTTATTTCTTTGTTTATCCAAAGACTTTTTGTTCATTGCCTTTTCTTGTACTGTTACTGTCTTCCTTTTTTTGCCTGGTTTGCCTTCACTAACTGCATAGGCCGATACTGTGAATTTAGCTTGCTGTTTCTCTGCCATTGTTTTGGTATTCCTAGGATCCGTGCCTCTTGGATTCCCCAAATCAAACGTGCGCGCGCAAGTGGGCAGGTCATGTGTGGCAAAAGGGTGGTTGCCATGGTTGCGAGAGAGTGACAGCCGCCTAAGCCAATCCTATGTTTCGTCCCGGATGGAAATAATGAGCTGTGTTTAATACAGATTAAACGGTCTAGAGTCACTCGATTTTTATACTCTTTTTACCAGAGTTCTTACATTTTAATTATGCATGTATATATATAGAAAGTTTAAACAAATTTGGAACAAAATTTCTTACCTACCCTGCCTTTAAAGGATTAGTCCACTTTTAAATAAACTTTTCCTGATAATTTCCTCACCCCCATGTCATCCAAGATGTTCAAGATGTCTTTCTTCAGGCAAAAAGAAATGAAGGTTTTTGATGAAAACATTCCAGGATTATTCTCCTTATAGTGGACTTCAATGGACACCAAACGGTTGAAGGTCAAAATTACAGTTTCAGTGCAGCTTCAAAGAGCTTTAATGATACCAGACGAGGAATAAGAGTCTTATCTAGAGAAACGGTCTGTCATTTTCTAAAAAAATACAACTGTATATGATTTATAAACACAAAATATCACATTGAATGTACTTCCGGTTTCCGCATTCTTCAAAACGCTTACATTGTATGTCCTACGCCTTCCCTATTCTACTTATGGAACGAATACGGCACCAGTTTCGTTTTTTTTCGTAAGTACAATAGGGAAGGCGTAGGACATAATATTTAAAACAGTCGGGTTGAGTGAATAATTCAATGACTCACTCATAAAGACTTCACTCGTTGCGTTACTGAATGTATCAGCGTTTTGTAACGAATGTCTTGAATGAATGATTTAATAACAAATACATTTTTAACAGTCACTTGTCGCCATCTACTGGTGTAATGATGTAAATGATACATTGATCGCATCAGTGTTTATATCCGAACTATAAACTTTTATCCCAGTACTTCTGTGATAATGTGAATGATTGTAAGACAGAAATAATGATACTGTGTGGTTGTGAAGCTGTTTCAAACCTATACATGACAATGGCTCTCTCTGGACACAGATCTGTGATCGTACTTGTCAAAGGTTTAATAGACATAGACAAATCGTTGTTATTTAAGAATAAGATCGTGTGGGTGTTTGAATCGAGATCACTATATTTTACCGATTAATCGTGCAGCTCTGTAACCAACATACTACAGATGCTTCAAACAGGACCACCAAAATCCAGTCTAATCTCTGCTATCTGCATCACTATAAACATATCTTTTTGAAGCATTATAATCATTCACAGTAAATCGATATGCATTGTGATATTTCAATATATTATGCAGCCCTATTTTTCGCAGTTAAAATGATCATTTTTACAGCATAACTCAAGCTAACGCTGTTCTTCATAAGTTCATCTAGCAGACGTCAGCGTCCAAACGCTCTGTTTATTCTGAGACAGAAGCTTTGAGGAAGGCAGAGATGCGGCTAATGGCAGTCAGAGATACTGATGACTAAATCTAGTGCAGAAGAACATGACTCTTATTATCAATTCTCAAACACTTCGGGAAGCTCTTCGACTGCCTTTGGTTTGCACAGCTGCTTTCCGGAGGCTTCTTGTCTCGGGCTGGTGGATGGGTGACGGGCCGACTTCTCTTCGGCTCTGATCCGCTGTCGAATGGCTTGAGGAGAAACCAAATGTCTCACTTGCCTTCTCTTTCCCCTGTGCTGTCTATCTATCTGCCCCTCCAACCCTGTCTATCTGTCATCCCTCCACCTGTCTCTCTCTTCTTCTCTTCCTCCATGACTTCCTCTGCAGGACGGGCCTGTTTACCCCCGACCTGGCCTTTGAGGCCATAGTGAAAAAGCAGATCCAAAAGCTAAACGGGCCGTGCCTGAAATGTATAGATATGGTTGTGAGCGAACTCACCTCCACCATTCGCAAATGTAGTGAGAAGGTAAAGAGGAACGAAGCTCCGTTCGTCCACGTCTATCTTAAATGTACGGATAGACCGATGACTGGACTTAAGCCATAATAATATAATGTTTTCAGGGTCTGAAACAATCTCAAACATAGTTTAAAGAAAAAAATTAGCTTTTTGTCATCATTTACTCGCCCTCATGTCGTTCTAAACCTCTTCAGGCGTGTAAATGATGACAGAATTGTCATTTTTCTGCAAAAAAAAGGCCAGTTATGATTTGAGCTTCAGCTGCTGTTGGATTGTCGGGGTGATGTTGACACAAATGTCTGTGACATCGTTCCTGTGAAGTTCAGACATTTGCTTGATTTTGTGTAATTGAGGATCAGCTGAAGATGAGTAGATAGATTTGTCAGATTTGTAATAGAAGTCATAAATATATGTATGTCTTTTAAGTTATAAATACTGTATACTTTTAAGTTTTATTTTTTATTACGTTGTGTGTGCCAGTGTTATTTTATTTAGTATTATTTATATAATTTTTCAGTATTTATTAAGGTATATTAAATTAGCTTTTATTTTATGTTATATTATTTAGCTTATTTTATTTAATTTCAGTTTGTCATTTTAGTAGTTCGATTTACACTATTTTTTATTTTAGCTGGTTGCCATCGCAACATTTCTGATTTTCTAAAGTGTTTTAATTTTTTTCATCTAATATTTACATTATATTTCGGCTAATACAAACGTAATAGTTTTAGTTAACAAATAACATCAGGTGTCCATCAGTGTCTGTATGTGCAGATTTTGTAGCAGGAATATGGTGAATCTCAAAACCTTTCTAGGTTATATTTAACTTGAAATCAGAAGAATAATAAATGATATACAGTAGTAGCCAAAAGTGATGTCCAGCCTAGGAAAAACTGACATCTTCATCCTTTAAATATTATTAAAGATTTAGTAAGCATATTGCGTAGTTGTGCTTGGAGTCGATTGTTTAATGAAACATGCAAATTGCCGAAATAATTTTTGGCCAGGCTGTAAAAAATAAAACTTCTAGTCATAGTTTGCCTTTTTCTTCCAAATAATACTGTCAGATTAATACTTTCACCAAGTTTAGTGTTTTGTTCTTCCCTCATATTTAAAGTGGACATATCATAAAAATCATACTTTTTCCATGTTTAAGTGCTATAATCGTGTCCCTGGTGCATCTACCAACCCAGAAAACGTGAAAAAGCACAACCCAGTAACTTTGTTTTGGTGAGCCTTTCTCTGCAAGCATGTGAAAAAACGAGCCGCTCAGATTTCGGTCCCCTAGGGGATCTTATTATAATATTACCGCCCCTTAATCTGCATGTTTCCACCCACGGCAACTCCACAGCAACTACATCAATTTCTCCACTAACCATTCAGAAACATCTAAAAGTTGTAACTTCTTCCTGAGTCTCTCCATCAGTGTCGACTCCGGTTTGAACAATGTAAGGCTGAACACCGTTACTGACAATCCTCATTTTGGCTGCGTGAGATTCTCCAGCTTTGCTGTTGTTGAGCTGTTAAAGCTCCGCCCTCTTCTGGAAAGGGGGGGCGGGAGCAGCAGCTCATTTGCATTTAAAGGGACACACACAAAAACGGCGTGTTTTTGCTCACACCCAAATTTGACAAGCTATAATAAATGATCTGTGGGGGATTTTGAGCTGAAACTTCACAGACACATTCTGGAGACACCAGAGACTGATATTACATCTTGTGAAAGGGGCTAAATAGTAGTGATCAACCGATATTGATTTTTTATAACTGATACCGATTATTTGCATGTTTATGTACCTGATAACCAATATGCAGAACCGATATTTATTTACTGTTATACTTCTGTTTTTGACAATTATTACAACACAAATGAGCTGAACAAACCATTTTATTTATAACAATCACTCCCTCCTTGCATACAAAAAAAAAAACTTTATATTTATTAACTAAATAATGGTTATGTAGTAAATCAAATGATTATATAATCTAGGGTGTTTAAACGAGATAATCTTGTCAAAAATTTCATGCAGTGGCCGTGCTTGAGGCTTCCTGATCATCAACCCATTCAGGTGCTGAGCAATATGAACGAACTTTTTTTTCCGAGACTATATAAAGTTAAACAGCACTTGTCAGTTGGCATTTTATGATCTAAATTTAATCTAACGTTAAATCATGAAATGCCAACTGACAAAGTGCTGTTTGACTATAACTTAATCAACCGCGATCGCGCATGGAGATAATAAATAATTAATTTCCACAAAGCGGTAGGCTATATTTATGTGTATTAGCGAAATAATTGTTATGTAGTAAATGATAATATAATCTAGGGTGTTTAAACAAGATAATCGGTCCCACTTTATATTAGGTGGCCTTAACTACTATGTACTTAGATTTAAATTAATCATTTGATACAATGCACTTATTGTGTACATACATGTTTCTACATTGTACTTATATTTTAAAAACACCTGCATATAATTACATCTGTAATTACATTTATAATTACACTGCTGACCCATCCCTTAACCCTTACCCCACCCTTAAACCTACCCATACCACTAAAGCTTTCCCTAACCTTACCCGTATCCCACCTCAGTAGCAGCAAAAGTGTTTTGCAATACAATATGAACCCAATAAGTACATTGTACTTATTTTTTGATGTAAGTACATAGTAGTTAAGGCCACTTAATATAAAGTGGGACCAGATAATCTTGTCAAAAGTTTCATTCAGTGGCTGTGCTTAAGCCTCCTGATCATCCGTCAGTTGCTAAGCAATATGAACAAACTTTTTCTTCTAGACTAATGGTGAGCAAATACAACAGATAGAGAATTAAATTCAGCGCTTTTATTTTCAACATGCACTCATTCATGTCTGTTTTATTTAATTCATGTAAAGTTACGTCTTTATTGGGGCAGGACACGACGAATTACATTACGTGACTCAATGAGTTCGTCTCAATTGTTTAAAAACAAGCTGCATAAATGAACTATATCAGGAATTTATGTCTCAGATCTCATTTGTGCATGTCTGTTATGTTAAATAAAGTTGATTAATTAAAGCAAACCAAGTAGAACATATACTTTACCTGTGCACTGAGTTGTTGTTGACTGATCTCCTCAGACGCCCGGGCTGCAATGGCGGAAATCTCAAAACGGCCACAAGATGGCGCCGTAAAATCGGCGAATCCGATATTACAAAACCGATACCCGATTATGGAAAAATGCTTAAATATCGGGAAAAATATCGGTAAACAGATACATCGGTCGATCACTACTAAATAGTCCCCTTATAAAAAAATATTAAATATTTTCCTCATATTTTGATGGCTTAATCAAATTTGTATTGTCATTAAAAACAAATATCCCCTCTGGACATCACTTTTGGACACTTCTGTATTTTTCTTTGCCTAAATTTTGCATTGTGACATTATTTTAATGGCAAATTCTGATTTGAGAGAATGCCTATAAATGAGCCATTTGTTGTCAATTTTCTGTGATTTACTATAAATAAAAGCGAGAAGCACTAAAACTTAAGCTAAAATTCTGAAAATAAAAACTCTAATAGTATTAAAAAAAATACTAAAATAACATTGGTTCACATAAATCAACATATGGACAGCACATGCTGATCTCAAATTTTGCTCATGTAAACGTAGAATAGATTTAGTAGGTTTCATAGATCAGTCCAGCAACTATCGGTCTATCCTTACCACTCAGATTTCATCCTGGTTTATTTTGTCTCTGTCAATTTAATTTACTAAGTATTTGTGTCCTTTTTTCACAGAACAGTAGCCGTAGACATTTTATCCAAATTTGCTTTTATTTTATTAATGCATGCTCCCTCGTTTGGCCCTTTTTTTTGCGTTCTCTCACTTGTTGGTTCAGTGTGTTTTTCTGTCAGATGTGTGTGTTTTACTTCTAGCGTGAGAATAACGCCATTGTGGCTCGTCTCTTCTTCTGTTTGATATTTATATCATAAACTGATGGAATAACTGATGCTTCAGGCAGGAAGATCTTCTTACACCAGCAGACTAACAGTCATACCAGAACATCTCTGTTTCTCTCTCTCATATCTCTTCTATCATTTCATCATCCATCACCTGTTCTCTGCTCTCAGAAATATTCTGCCTTCTGTGGATTTGGACTGTATGGAGTTTTGTGTCAGAAAAAGTTAAAGGAACAGCTCACACAAAATGAAAAAATCGGTCATTATTTACCTTCCAAATTCATATGTTGTTGTTTTTTAATTTAAAGCGCAATAGGAGATTTTTTTGAAGAATCTTCAAGCTCCAAAATGGACACAAAATCCCCATAAAAGCATAAGTATGATAACATCAGTCAGTATGACTCGTGCACTAGTTTTCTGAAGCTTTGTGTTTTAAGACGTCATTCGCTCAAGATCTAGGCAGCAATTCTCAAATCCTGCATATTCAAATGTATCAATCGCATGCAAATAAGGTACAGGGGAAAATACAAAAATGAATCCGTCCTTTTTGGAGCTTGACAGTCACATAACAAAGAGTTGCATGTAGATTTTTCAGAAATTCGCCTTGCGTGTTTGACTCAAAAAATGAGCAGCGTACGTGTTTGGAAGGGCGAGTAAATGAAGCATGACGTAACAATGCCAGAGCGTCTCTCTGTCAGTAATGATTTCATTCGATTTTATGATAGCTGCTTAACATATGCAGTCTGTAGGTGTGCGAGTTCTTCTGAAGATTGAAGGGATCTCAGTGTGAATCCACACAAGGACTCGCGTCTTCTCGTCTCAACTCTTCTCCTCTCGTTCTCGCTGTTTTCTCAGTAACCTTCATCTCAGAGCACGTTTGTTATGCCTGTTCGTCCGTAGCTCCTCTAGAAACACTCATTTCTACAAAACCTTGATCATGTGATGTTTCACTGCCCATCACTGCATCCCTGTGCAACCCAAAATACTCTGCTGGTGTATTTTTTGCGATTGTATATTTGTATGTGTGAGTGTGTGTGTGTGTGTTGATTCTACACTGGCTTCAAGTTTCAATGCATCAGCAAGTCATACAGATCCTAATAATTTGGTTATGTTGGAAAACTTGCAGTATTGTAAGTCAAAGTCTGTTTACTTTCTTAATGCTCATTCGTGGTCTTATCGTGAATGATTCATCAGCACAATTCATGTGCAAAACTCCTGGTATTTGGCTAAATTACTAGACGTTGCAAAGCCGAGAGGCTCACAACTAACTATTCTAATGCATTGAACTTTAGAGTCATGCTGTATGTCTGTGCACATGATCATGATTGACATGCATACATATATAATGCAAGAATAGTGTGTTCTTTTATGTTGAGATTGTAAAAATCATGTGTGTGTGATTTCACAGACTTTGCAACAGGTTCTCACTCAGAAATGGCTTCATTTTAGAATCACGTTCATTATTTTCTGCAGTTAGCTATTATGTCTAGTTAGTCACCTGTTGCAAACCCTGTGTGTTGGTGGTTGGGGTCATATGGTGTATCCGCATCACAAACGCGTGTGGTTGTGTCACAGCTGGCCCAGTATCCCATGCTGAGAGAGGAGATGGAGCGGATCGTCACTCAGCACATCCGTGACCGCGAGAGCCGCACTAAAGATCAGGCGAGTCCCGTCCCAATCTAAACGTGTTTAAACAGCTGTTGAGAGGAACGGGTTTGATTGTTTCCTCTTTGCACTCGTCAGGTTCTGCTGTTGATTGACATCGAGCTGGCGTATATGAACACCAACCATGAAGACTTTATCGGATTTGCCAAGTGAGTCGTGTTTACTTGACCTTTAACATCAAATGCCCCAAAAATGTTTAACCCTTTTATCATACTAAAGTATATTAATGTGGGAAATGTTGGGACATTTTTTAAATTTGAATAAAATGAAAACTAAAAAACTTTCAAATCACATGAGCCAATATTTTATTCACAATAGAGCATAGATAATATAACAAATGTTTAAACTGAGAAATTTTACACTTTTATCCACTAAATGAGCTCATTTCAAATTTGATGACTGCTACAGATCTCAAAAAAGTTGGCACAGGGACAACAAATTGCTGAAAAAGCAAAAAAAAAATAGAAAAGATTCAGCTGGGAGAACATCTAGGAACTAATTAAGTTCATTGATATCAGGTCTGTAACATAATTAACTATAAAAGGGATGTCTTAGAGAGGCAGAGTCTCTCAGAAGTAAAGATGGGCAGAGCTGTGAAAGAGTGCGTAAAACGATTGTGGAAAATGTTCCTCAACGTCAAATTGCAAAAGCTTTGCAAATCTCATCATCTACAGTGCATAACATCATCAAAAGATTCAGAGAAACTGGAGAAATCTCTGTGCGTAAGATCTTTACTGGATGCCCGTGGTCTTCAGGCCCTCAGACGACACTGCATCACTCATCGGCATGATTGTATCAATGACATTACTAAATGGGCCCAGGAATACTTCCAGAAACCACTGTCTGTAAACACAATCCGCCGTGCCATCTGCAGATGCCAACTAAAGCTCTATCATGCAAAAGGGAAGCCATATGTGAACATGGTCCAGAAACTCTTCAGCAGCTGGAAACCTATATCAGGCAAGAATGGGACCAAATTCCAACACCAAAACACCAGAAACTCATAACCTCGGTGCCCAGATGTCTTCACACCGTTTTGAAAAGAAGAGGAGATGCCAAACCATAGTAAACATGCCCCCATCCCAACTCTTTTGAAACCTGTAGCAGGCATCAAATTTGAAATTAACTCATTTTGTGCATAAAATTGTAAAATTTCTCTCTTTAAACATTTGTTATGTTATCTATGTTCTATTGTGAATAAACTATTGGCTCATGAAAACTAAAAGACTTTCAAATCACATGAGCCAATATTTTATTCACAATAGAGCATAGATAATATAACAAATGTTTAAACTGAGAAATTTTATACTATTATACACTAAATGAGTTCATTTCAAATTTGATGACTGCTACAGGTCTCAAAAACGTTGGCACAGGGACAACAAATGGCTGAAAAAGCAAATTTTTTTAAAAGATTCAGCTGGAAGAACATCTAGCAACTAATTAAGTTCATTGATATCAGGTCTCTAACATGATTAGCTATAAAAGGGATGTCTTAGAGAGGCAGAGTCTCTCAGAAGTAAAGATGGGCAGAGCTGTGAAAGAGTGCGTAAAACGATTGTGGAAAACAATGTTCCTCAACGTCAAATTGCAAAAGCTTTGCAAATCTCATCATCTACAGTGCATAACATCATCAAAAGATTCAGAGAAACTGGAGAAATCTCTGTGCGTAAGATCTTTACTGGATGCCCGTGGTCTTCAGGCCCTCAGACGACACTGCATCACTCATCGGCATGATTGTATCAATGACATTACTAAATGGGCCCAGGAATACTTCCAGAAACCACTGTCTGTAAACACAATCCGCCGTGCCATCTGCAGATGCCAACTAAAGCTCTATCATGCAAAAAGGAAGCCATATGTGAACATGGTCCAGAAACTCTTCAGCAGCTGGAAACCTATATCAGGCAAGAATGGGACCAAATTCCAACACCAAAACACCAGAAACTCATAACCTCGGTGCCCAGATGTCTTCACACCGTTTTGAAAAGAAGAGGAGATGCCAAACCATAGTAAACATGCCCCCATCCCAACTCTTTTGAAACCTGTAGCAGGCATCAAATTTGAAATTAACTCATTTTGTGCATAAAATTGTAAAATTTCTCTCTTTAAACATTTGTTATGTTATCTATGTTCTATTGTGAATAAACTATTGGCTCATGAAAACTAAAAGACTTTCAAATCACATGAGCCAATATTTTATTCACAATAGAGCATAGATAATATAACAAATGTTTAAACTGAGAAATTTTATACTATTATACACTAAATGAGTTCATTTCAAATTTGATGACTGCTACAGGTCTCAAAAACGTTGGCACAGGGACAACAAATGGCTGAAAAAGCAAAATTTTTTTAAAAGATTCAGCTGGAAAAACATCTAGCAACTAATTAAGTTCATTGATATCAGGTCTCTAACATGATTAGCTATAAAAGGGATGTCTTAGAGAGGCAGAGTCTCTCAGAAGTAAAGATGGGCAGAGCTGTGAAAGAGTGCATAAAAAGATTGTGGAAAACAATGTTCCTCAACGTCAAATTGCAAAAGCTTTGCAAATCTCATCATCTACAGTGCATAACATCATCAAAAGATTCAGAGAAACTGGAGAAATCTCTGTGCGTAAGATCTTTACTGGATGCCCGTGGTCTTCAGGCCCTCAGACGACACTGCATCACTCATCGGCATGATTGTATCAATGACATTACTAAATGGGCCCAGGAATACTTCCAGAAACCACTGTCTGTAAACACAATCCGCCGTGCCATCTGCAGATGCCAACTAAACCACTGTCGGTAAACACAATCCGCTGTGCCATCTGCAGATGCCAACTAAACCACTGTCGGTAAACACAATCCGCTGTGCCATCTGCAGATGCCAACTAAACCACTGTCGGTAAACACAATCCGCCGTGCCATCTGCAGATGCCAACTAAACCACTGTCGGTAAACACAATCCGCCGTGCCATCTGCAGATGCCAACTAAAGCTCTGTCATGCAGAAAGGAAGCCATATGTGAACATGGTCCAGAAGCAGTGCGTGTCCTGTTGTCCAAGACTCATTTAAAATGGACTGTTTCAAAGTGGAAAAGTGTTCTATGGTGGTCAGAAGAGTCCAAATTTGTTGGAAATCACGGACGGCGTGCCCTCCGGGCTAAAAAGGAGGGAGACCTTCCAGCGCATTATCAGCGTTCAGTTCAAAAGCCAGCATCTCTGATGGTATAGGGGTGCATAAGTGCATACGGTATGGGCAGCTTGCATGTTTTGGAAGGCACTATGAATGCTGAAAGGTATTTAAAGGTTTTAGAGCAACATAGCTAACTATTCTGAGACCTGTAGCAGAAATGAGCTACAATTTTGAAATGAACTCATTTTTGTGCATAAAATTGTAAAATTTCTCCCTTTAAACATTTGTTATGTTATCTCTGTTCTATTGTGAATAAAATATTGGCTCATGGGATTTGAAAGTCTTTTAGTTTTCATTTTATTCAAATTTAAAAAACGTCCCAACATTTCCGTAATTCGGGTTGTAAAATTAAACTATATATATATTATGATGATTTAATTCAAACTCTGTCCTGTTTAGTGCTCAACAGAGAAGCAGTCAGATGAGCAAGAAGAAAGCGGCTGGTAATCAGGTGAAGCGGTTAAAATAGAGCTTATATTCATCACACAGAAGTCAATATTAAATTCTCTGTTGCATATTGAGAGTCATGTCATGTGTTAAATGTTAAATGTGTGTCCAGTGTGTACTTTTCTCTGTTCTTCATCTATGTTTCTTATTCTTTATCTTCACGCCCTTATCAACTGATCCAGGGCCAGGTTTGTTCTCATGCTTCTCTCAGTTCAAATACAAGCTTTCGTAGAGAGAACTGGTCTTAGATCAGACGTTACAGTAATGTTCCTGGTTCAATCAAGTTCAGCTCCATCATCAGCATTTGAACATAACTTTAACTCATCCCTCAGTTTATTAAAAACACAGATGTTCACCAGCAACATTGTTTACTAGTGTGATAAAATCACTAACTAACCATAATTCAACTCCACACAATAAGCCCCGAATGCTGTCGATGGAGGCTGTACTGAACCCAGAACAGTGTGTTAAAGTCATAGAGTTGCTGTATATGAAGGTCTTTCACACTCTTACACTGATGTAGGTGCAGTTCTGCTTCACTCAAATCAGTTGTTAAGGGCAGCGAGTGACAGCATGTGTGTGACGGTCCTGTTCTGCTCATTTATCTCAGTTCTTCAGTTGTTCTCCACTACAGAGAGACTCACATAATCATAATCATTGACCTGTAGATGATGTAAATGTGTTTTGGTTGTTTTGGACACACAATCCCCAGCAGATTCTTGATTAAGGTGTGTGTGGGAGATCAGCGCAGCTGCATAAAAACATATTCAATAACCATCTGCAGTCCAGTGGATGGATGTCTGCACTGGTGTAGTGCGTCATGGGTATTTAAATTAAATGCAAATGAGGTTTAGGAAACAGTAGATGCAGTCTTATTCAGAAAAGACAACATTATTTGGTGAGTGCAACAGCCAAACATGTCCGCCAAACAAAAACAATAGAAAAGCAGCGTAAAAACTGTAAAGAACTACTGCTATATGTTTGATATTTAATATTTGCATGATGGTGACAGGCTGAAAGGTACTGTTATTTTCTGTTTTTACAAAACATTTGTTGTTAATAATAGCCTACTGCTGGTGTTATACTTTTAGTCATGTTGAATTTGGATTGACCAATAACATAAACCAGCTGGAAAACTTCCGGTGAAATGTCACTTGTTGGTGTGTCTGTATCTTCAACGGCCTGAGGTATCTTTAACAGCATCAATAGTGTAATAAATAGTTTATAATCTGAATATATAGTCTGCCGTTAATTTAGTTATTCAAACGTAAGATGACATAAAAATGTGTCTCAGTTTTCCTTCTCGGCAAAATCGACCATCAGTTTTCACGCTTTAGTGTGAAAAAAGCATCATCACACAGTAAATTAAAGATTTATTGTGCACTTTAGTTAGATTCATTGAATAAAATGTGCAGAAATCATTGATCTTGCGCTGCAGTGACTGACAGCTGCTGTGATTATAAAGGGAGTGCGGTGCTCGCTTTAAAAGTTATTGTTTTTCATGAGATTGTGAGTACTTCATACTTCACCTTGACAAAATGTATTTTTAAACCTAGTGATTTTATAATGTTTAATATTTATTCAAAAGTGAAACTGAGTGAAACATTCTTACATTAAATGACTGATACGAGCCAATAAATGATCCTCTGCCGCCATCTGATGGTTATAGTGATAACTAATGTCATTTTTATTTAAATAAAAGTGTTTTCTATCAATCAAAAGTTGGATTTTCTACATCTTGAAACGTTCGGTTTTTACAAATGGGGACAATCTCAGAAGGATGAACAAATAATGTTTGTTGATGTACAGTAAGTACAGAATGATCAGTTTAGGGCTGCACAACGATTAATCGCAATTAATCGTTTGCAAAATAAAAGTCTGTGTTACGTAATATATGTGCGTGTTCTGTGTATATTAATTATGTATATATAAATACATGCACAAAAAAATATTTATATATAAAATATTTATATGTAATCTAAAATATATATAAATATGTATATTTATTTATACATGTATATATTTTTTTAAATGTATACATGTATGTGCATGTATTTATATATACATAATTATTATACACAGAACACACACATATATTACGTAACAGACTTTTATTTTGCAAACGATTAATCGCGATTAATCGTTGTGCAGCCCTAGATCAGTTCACCGGAAATGCCCAAGCTGGCTTAACGAAAACCAGGAAGTAACCGTGCATATGGTCAGCTGCCTTGACTTTTTGGGTTGACCTCTAAAAATCAAATGTCTACTTTTTGTCTAAGAAATATTTAGCATTTTTTTTTTTTTTAATTTTATATTATTTCTCAGTATATAGGATATGTTTAAAATAAGTTTCTACAACATTTGCCTTCATATTTCATGCATATTTACTGCAAAGATATTTAACAAATAAGTCATTTGTTTTACATTTACACATATTGTAGTTATGTTTTTAAATTGACTAATTAAACATTTAAAAAAATATAAATATATATATATATAATCGTGAATCAGTCAATTGTTCTGAAAAAAAGATTTATTTTTTTTGCCGTATTGCCCAGCTCTACTTGATTCACATTTTTCTTTCATTGAATTGCACACTGTAATTCATTCATAATGAACCCAGCAACCTCCAACCTCTTATTTTAAATCCAGTAGCATCATCACATTCATGTGTTTCTTATAATCAGAACGGTCACAGCTGCCTTGATCTCCACTGAAGTCTCTGAGCGTCGCTGGTGTTTGTGTCTCAGATCATTGTGCCCTTTTCTGTGTTTGATTCTGCTGCTGTTTCTCTTTTACAGCATCAGTTTTGTTCCGTTTTCATAATGATATATCATATGTTTTTCTTATTCTTTTTTTACTCTGGTGCATCAGGATGAAATTATGGTAAGTACAGTTTGTGTATTTTTCAGCACTGTCAGCGTCTATCACAGTAATTAGACTGGACTCAGATGAAACATGCTTTTGCATCATGTACTGCAGCGATGCTGTCTAGTCTACATCTGTGTGTCTGTATTCAGCGGTTGCATAAGACACTTTCACAATCAAACTCATTTCCCTGTATCTCCCTGGAGCTGCAGCAGTCACTAAAGACGTCAGTCAAGCGTAATGATGAGAGAGCCGGTGACTGTATAGTGTGCACTACAAAGGGTTTCCTTCTTATCTTCATGCCACAAGCGTCTTCTTTATTTCAGTCAAAACCAGTATTTCATGCAGCTTTTCAATTCTCACATAGCTGTCAAGAAGAGGTCTGGTTTTTTTGTAAAAAGAAAAAATATTTTTAGGACTATTATTTTTTTTTTTTTAATTTATTATGTTTTTGACAATTAAACAAGTAAATGAATAGGATTTGAATTTAAAGATAATGTTTAGATATATATTAAAAATTACATATTAAATATTTGTAAGTGTACATCATGGTAGTGATTGTTGAAATGATTTTATAATAATAACAGCACAATCAATGATTTCATTACTGTATTTTTTTTTTTTTTTTTATTACAGTAGTGAGAATTTAGAGTGAAAATGTCCTTAATCATAAAATGTCACAAATAAAAGTGACTAATAACGTTTGTTGAAAGTAAAAACAAAACTTATGAAACCAACATGAACACAAAGATAATATTTCTCAGAACTTTTCAAACTTATAATGTGTGTCAATGTGTGTTTTATGCAACAGAAATTCATTGAAAATTAATGTAAGGTAAGAGAAGATAATACAGAAAATAATTCATAAGATATCAATAATATTTTAAACTTATTAAGGGGTCACTTCTTTGAGAAGAGTTTGTTTGCTAAATGGTTTTTAGAGGTTATTTATTTATCCGTCCACTTGAGGCAGAAGCGAGTTGCAGTAGTTCAGCAATCCAGTGAAGTACATTTACATTTGTGTCAGTCCAGGCTGAAAACACTCAAACACAAACACACCTCAGTGAGAGCTGTCTGAAGAGATCTTGATGAGCAAGTTAAAATTATTTTAAGGGATAGTTCACCCAAAAAAAAAAAAAAAAATTTCTGTTATCATTTACTCACCCTCAAGTTGTTCCAAACCTGTATGAATGATGTCTGGCTTCTTTGGTGATTTATTTATTTTTTTAATCTAATGAAGTTGTTGAAGTCTCTACTAAAATTATTCACAATTGCTACCCAGTTAATTATAAACTTGATGAATTTAATAATAGTATTGTAGAGACAATGAACTCATTTGTTTTGGGACTGTGTGTGACTTTTCAAACTTTGTTAAAATGTATCCATCTTCAAACTTCTGTATAAGCCAAGAAATTGTGTTTTTTGGTGACTGAAATTTATGGAAGCTTGTTTCTGCCACAAAAAGTCACAATTACCTTTTTTATTTTATTTCACAATTCTGACTTTTTTTCCTCAGAATTGCATGATATAAAGCTAGAAATATGAGTTATAAAATCAGAATTGCGAATTATACAGTCAGAATTGCGTGATATAAAGTCAGAATTGCGTGATATAAAGTCATTGCGAGATATAAAGTCAGAATTGCGCGATATAAAGTCGGAATTGCGCGATATAAAGTCGGAATTGCGCGATATAAAGTCACTTTATAAAGATATAAAGTCAGAATTGCGCGATATAAAGTCAGAATTGCGAGATATAAAGTCAGAATTGCGTGATATAAAGTCAGAATTGCGAGATATAAAGTCAGAATTGCGAGATATAAAGTCAGAATTGAGTGATATAAAGTCAGAATTGCAAGATATAAAGTCAGAATTGAGTGATATAAAGTCAGAATTGCGAGATATAAAGTCAGAATTGCGAGATATAAAGTCAGAATTGCGCGATATAAAGTCAGATTGCGATTGCGAGTTATAAAGTCAGAATTGCGAGATATAAAGTCAGAATTGAGTGCGATATAAAGTCAGAATTGCGCGATATAAAGTCACTTTATAAAGATATAAAGTCAGAATTGCGCGATATAAAGTCAGAATTGCGAGATATAAAGTCAGAATTGCGAGATATAAAGTCAGAATTGCGTGATATAAAGTCAGAATTGCGAGATATAAAGTCAGAATTATGTAATATAAAGTCAGAATTGAGTGATATAAAGTCGGAATTGCGAGATATAGAGTCAGACTTGCGAGATATAAAGTCAGAATTGCGCGATATAAAGTCAGAATTGCGAGATATAAAGTCAGAATTGCGTGATATAAAGTCAGAATTGCGAGATATAAAGTCAGAATTGCGTGATATAAAGTCAGAATTGCGAGATATAAAGTCAGAATTGCGAGATATAAAGTCAGAATTGCGAGATATAAAGTCAGAATTGCGAGTTATAAAGTCAGAATTGCGAGATATAAAGTCAGAATTGAGTGATATAAAATCAGAATTGCGAGTTATAAAGTCAGAATTGCGAGATATAAAGTCAGAATTGCGAGATATAAAGTCAGAATTGCGAGTTATAAAGTCAGAATTGCGAGATATAAAGTCAGAATTGCGAGTTATAAAGTCAGAATTGAGTGATATAAAGTGCAGAATTGTGAGATATAAAGTCAGAATTGCGAGTTATAAAGTCAGAATTGCGAGATATAAAGTCAGAATTGCGAGTTATAAAGTCAGAATTGAGTGATATAAAGTCAGAATTGCGAGATATAAAGTCAGAATTGCGAGTTATAAAGTCAGAATTGCGTGATATAAACTCGAGAATATAAAGTCAGAATTGAGTGATATAAAATCAGAATTGCGAGTTATAAAGTCAGAATTGCATTATAAAGTCAGAATTGCGAGATATAAAGTCAGAATTGCGAGTTATAAATAAATTGCTTGATATAAAGGCAGAATTGCGCGATATAAAGGAGAATTGCGAGATATAAAGTCGGAATTGCGCGATATAAAGTCGGATTGCGCGATTGCGATTGCGCGATATAAAGTCAGAATTGCGAGTTTAAAGTCAGAATTGAGTGATATAAAGTCAGAATTGCGAGATATAAAGTCAGAATTGCGAGATATAAAGTCAGAATTGTGAGATATTAGAGTCAGACTTGCGAGATATAAAGTCAGAATTGAGTGATATAAAATCAGAATTGTGAGTTATATAGTCAGAATTGCGAGATATAAAGTCAGAATTGCGAGTTATAAAGTCAGAATTGAGTGATATAAAATCAGAATTGCGAGTTATAAAGTCAGAATTGCGAGATATAAAGTCAGAATTGCGAGTTATAAAGTCAGAATTGCGAGATATAAAGTCAGAATTGCGAGTTATAAAGTCAGAATTGCGAGTTATAAAGTCAGAATTGCGAGATATAAAGTCAGAATTGCGAGATATAGAGTCAGACTTGCGAGATATAAAGTCAGAATTGCGCGATATAAAGTCAGAATTGAGTGATATAAAGTCAGAATTATGTATTGCGATATAAAGTCAGAATTGAGTGATATAAAGTCAGAATTGCGAGAGATAAAGTCAGAATTGCGCGATATAAAGTCAGAATTGCGCGATATAAAGTCAGAATTGCGAGATATAAAGTCGGAATTGCGAGAGATAAAGTCAAAATTGCGTGATATAAAGTCAGAATTGCGTGATATAAAGTCAGAATTGCGAGATATAGAGTCAGATTGCGAGATATAAAGTCAGAATTGCGCGATATAAAGTCAGAATAAAAAGTCAGAATTGCGAGATATAAAGTCAGAATTGCGAGAAATATAAAGTCAGAATTGCGAGATATAAAGTCAGAATTGCGAGATATAAAGTCAGAATTGCGATATAAAGTCAGAATTGCGCGATATAAAGTCAGAATTGCGAGATAAAAAGTCAGAATTGCGAGATATAAAGTCAGAATTGCGAGATATAAAGTCAGAATTGCGAGATATAAGAGTCAGATTGCTTAAAGCGAGATATAAAGTCAGAATTGCGCGAGATATAAAGTCAGAATTGAGTGATATAAAGTCAGAATTGCGTGATATAAAGTCAGAATTGAGTGATATAAAGTCGGAATTGCGAGAGATAAAGTCAAAATTGCGCGATATAAAGTCAGAATTGCGAGTTATAAAGTCAGAATTGCGTGATATAAAGTCAGAATTGCGAGATATAAAGTCAGAATTGCAAGTTATAATAGTCAGAATTGCGAGTTATAAAGTCAGAAATGCGCGATATAAAGTCAGAATTGCGAGATAAAAAGTCAGAATTGCGAGATATAAAGTCAGAATTGCAAGTTATAAAGTCAGAATTGTGTGATATAAAGTCAGAATTGCAAGATATAAAGTCAGAATTGAGTGATATAGTCAGAATTGCGTGATATAGTCAGAATTGCGTGATATAAAGTCAGAATTGTGAGATATAAAGTCAGAATTGCGAGATATAAAGTCAGAATTGCGTGATATAAAGTCGGAATTGCGAGAGATAAAGTCAAAATTGCGTGATATAAAGTCAGAATTGTGAGATATAAAGTCAGAATTGTGAGATATAAAGTCAGAATTGCGAGAGATAAAGTCAGAAATTGCGTGATATAAAGTCAGAATTGTGAGATATAAAGTCAGAATTGTGAGATATAAAGTCAGAATTGCGAGAGATAAAGTCAAAATTGCGTGATATAAAGTCAGAATTGTGAGATATAAAGTCAGAATTGTGAGATATAAAGTCAGAATTGTGAGATATAAAGTCGGAATTGCGAGAGATAAAGTCAAATTGCGTGATATAAAGTCAGAATTGTGAGATATAAAGTCAGAATTGTGAGATAAAGTCAAAATTGCGTGATATAAAGTCAGAATTGCGAGATATAAAGTCAGAATTGCGAGATATAAAGTCAGAATTGCGAGAGATAAAGTCAAAATTGCGTGATATAAAGTCAGAATTGTGAGATATAAAGTCAGAATTGTGAGATATAAAGTCAGAATTGTGAGATATAAAGTCGGAATTGCGAGAGATAAAGTCAAAATTGCGTGATATAAAGTCAGAATTGTGAGATATAAAGTCGGAATTGCGAGAGATAAAGTCAAAATTGCGTGATATAAAGTCAGAATTGTGAGATATAAAGTCGGAATTGCGAGAGATAAAGTCAGAATTGCGTGATATAAAGTCAGAATTGTGAGATATAAAGTCGGAATTGCGAGAGATAAAGTCAAAATTGCGTGATATAAAGTCAGAATTGTGAGATATAAAGTCAGAATTGTGAGATATAAAGTCAGAATTGCGAGATATAAAGTCAGAATTGCGTGATATAGTCAGAATTGCGAGATATAAAGTCAGAATTGCAAGATATAAAGTCAGAATTGTGAGATATAAAGTCAGAATTGCGAGAGATAAAGTCAAAATTGCGTGATATAGTCAGAATTGCGAGATATAAAGTCAGAATTGCGAGATATAAAGTCAGAATTGCCTTTATTTTTTTATTTAGTGGCAGAAACAAGCTTCCATAGAAATTATACCCTTCTCATTTTAAATTTGTACTTAATTTGTTACTTTTTCTTGCCAAATTTTATATTCACAAGTGTAAGTTTTCAAAGAAAACTCCTTTTTAATTTTTAAGAAAGATTATGATATATATTTAAACTCTTTTAAGAACTCTAAAAACCAAAAATTTGATTGACCCCATAGTATTTTTTCCCACAATATGGAAGTCACAATGAGGTCCAGCAACTGTTTGTTTACCAACATTCTTCAAAAGAAGATTTCATACAGGTTAGGAACACCTCGAGGATGAGCAAATGATGACTGAATTTTCATTTTTGGGTGAACTATCCCTTTAAACTATTACCATATTTATATATAGCTTTCTGAATAACACCACATCTAGTTTAATGACAGCGACACTTAAAGCAAACTAGCGCCCCCTTGAGACCTGAGTTTTGTTACTGCCACAGTATGTACTTTCTGGAATAATATGAGTATTTGCATCTATATTTATGTACTTCTTGTGTTTTCAGTAGGCAGTGTACACTAATATACGTGTCCTCTGACATCGGTGTGTATTTCAGGTGATCAGGAAGGGCTGGCTGACCATCAATAACATCGGCATCATGAAGGGCGGTGCTAAGGAGTACTGGTTTGTCCTGACGGCCGAATCACTTTCCTGGTACAAGGATGACGAGGTGAGACGTTTTGACATGTGAGATTGAGTTTTGTTCCAGTGTTGCTGCGTCGGGTCAGTTAGGATGCTCCACTGAAACACATTTTGGAGAAATCGGTCTAAAAGCGTCTGTTTCAGTGACTCTGCACAGGATATGAGTAAGATCCAGAAAATGACACACTGCAGATTAACCCTTTCATTGTCTCATTCTCAACATCAAATGTCAACATGGTCTCATGACCGCATCACAACTGATCGTTTACTTCAAAGTTAAAGCAACATCGTCTTGATTTACGTTGGAGAGCTGCCTCGAAACGTCCCGCGTGCTTCGCTCAAACACCGGCGCCATCGCGGCTGCTGCTCACCAATCATTATTCCCTTCAGCTTTAAACGCCACACTTTTATGTGGAATTATTTATATCAGTTTTTTCCGCAATAGAAAAGAAATGATGTCAATCGGGTTATTTTTAAGCCGTCCCGTTTTGCCCGTTTCTGCTGACTTGACTCTCTTTTTCCCCTGGCGTGTTTTTGGCTGGAATATTTTCCAGCACTGGAAGGTTTTCCTGCTAAATGAAGCTTGCAGGACCTGCCGGATCTCCGAGAGCTTTTCTCTGATGATGCCGCTGCAGCTTTCCACACATGCTCAGTCTTTCAGAGAGGAAAAGCAAAAAAAAAAACTTACAGGATGATGCTGTTTCTTACATTTTAATCACGTTTCGATCGTCATGGTTATTTATGAAGAAAAGGACTATTGAAAATAGAGTTAAAACAGTAAAAATGTAAAATATTATTACAGTTGTTTTCTATGTGAATATATAGTAAAGTGTAATTTATTCCTGTGATCAAAGCTGAATTTTCAGCATCATTACTCCAGTCTTCAGTGTCACATGATCCTTCAGAAATCATTCTGATATGATGATTTGATGCTCAAGAAACATTTATGATTATTATCAATGTTGAAAACAGTCATACATTTTATACTTTGATGAATAGAAAGTTCAGAAGAACAGCATTTATTTGAAATAAAAATCTTTTGTAACATTATAAATATCTTTACTGTCACTTATGATCAATGTAATGCATTCTTGATGAATAACGGTATTCATTTAGTTTTTAAATCTTACCCCAGACTTTTGAATGGTAGTTTATCAGGTTTTCCACAGAAATGTGAAGCAGCTTAATAGTTTTTAACATCGATAATAATCATAAATGTTTCTTGAGCAGCAAATCATCATATCAGAATGATTTCTGAAGGATCATGTGACACTGAAGACTAGTAATGATGCTGAAAATTCAGCTTTGATCACAGGAATAAATTACACTTTACTAGATATTCACATAGAAAACAGCTGTTTTAGATTGGAATAATATTTCACAATTTTACTGCATTTTATTTATAATATATTCACATAGAAAACAGCTATTATTTTAATAATATTTCACAATTTTTACTGCATTTTATTTGCAATATATTTACATAGAAATCAGCCATTTTAAATTGTAATATCACAATTATACTATATTTTATTTACAATATATTCACATAGAAAACAGCTATTATTTTAATACTTCACAATTTTACTGCATTGTATTTACAATATATTCACATAGAAAACAGCTATTATTTTAATAATATTTCACAACTTTTACTGCATTTTATTTGCAATATATTCACATAGAAAACAGCCATTTTAAAATGTAATATTTCACATTTTACTGTATTATATTTACAATATATTCACATAGAAAACAGCTATTATTTTAATAATATTTCACAATTTTACTGCATTTTATTTATAATATTCACAGAAAACAGCTATTATTTTAATAATATTTCACAACTTTTACTGCATTTTATTTACAATATATTCACATAGAAAACAGCTATTATTTTAAAATGTAATATTTCACAATTTTACTGCATTTTATTTACAATATATTCACATAGAAAACAGCTATTATTTTAATATTTCACAATTTTACTGCATTTTATTTACAATATTCACATAGAAAACAGCTATTTTAATAATATTTCACAATTTTACTGCATTTTATTTACAATATTCACAAAGAAAACAGCTATTTTAATAATATTTCACAATTTTACTGCATTTTATTTACAATATTCACATAGAAAACAGCTATTATTTTAATAATATTTCACAATTTTACTGCATTTTATTTACAATATTCACATAGAAAACAGCTATTATTTTAATAATATTTCACAATTTTACTGCATTTTATTTACAATATTCACATAAAAAACAGCTATTTTAATAATATTTCACAATTTTACTGCATTTTATTTACAATATTCACATAGAAAACTACTATTTTTTAATAATATTTCACAATTTTACTGCATTTTATTTACAATATTCACATAGAAAACAGCTATTTTAAATGGTTATAATATTTCAAAATTTTTACTGTATTTTTGATCAAATAAATGCAGCTTTGGTGAGCAGAAGAGAAACAATTCCTAACTTTTTAATGGTAGTGTAAGCGTACGTATATTTATAGTATTTATAGTGCATTTTGTTGACTTTAAAATGCTTTCTAGGTAGGTGTCTCACTAGGGATCGAGTAAAGCTGGCACACACATGTGCATACCAGAGCCTGACCTGTCACACACACTCACACACACTCGCCAAGAGAGGGCTGCTCCTCATAAAACCATTGACTTTCAAAGAAATAGTGTGTGTGTGTGTGTGTGGTTAGCTGGTTTGGGTCAGTCTAACTAGGAGCATGTGGGGCAGAGACAGCGAGGGGGTCCACTTTCATCTGTCTGCGAACACAAAGTCTCCTTCACACTCTCTCTCTCTCTCTCTCATGTATTTATTTTATCGTGGGCTGGCGATGTCGGTTTCCCAGCACTCAGAGCCCCAAAACTAACACAGTCCGACTCAGAAGTAAAACACTCACTAATGAGCTCAGAAAGCAGCAGAAAACGCTTCCACGAGTGTGTCTGAACACGACGAGTCCTCAAACACACACACACACACACACGTTTTCTTCTCCTTTGGTGGCTGAGGTCGAGACCCTCATCACTCTCTGTCTAAATGATCAACAAGCGTCTCAGTGACATCACTTCCTGCAGTTGAATTTCTATGCAGACGTGCTCAGCCTGATTTTTCACTCTTTGTCTTGTATACCTCTGGTGTTTTTGGGGGAACAGGCAGCGCTGGTGATACTGGATCTGCTTCCTATTATCACACACACCAGTGACTCACATGAATGAAGAAAAACCTGGAAGCAAATGAAGCAGGAACCCTGCCGATGGCCTCAGCGGCCTGTCAATCAAAAGTCCACACACAGACACACACTAAATGAAGACAGATAATAGAGATTTAAGGCTGATTAGCCAAACCCACTACTAAAATTTATTTATTATCATTTTTACCTTAACTTCTGAATACAGTTTGATTCACAAACTATAGCCTAAGTAAAGTTAAATCATGATGGAGGCTATTTTTATTTTTTGCTCTGCGCGCATGCGTCAGACAGTCATTTTTAGCAGTTGCATTGCGTATTGTGTTGTTTTTCCAGCATTTCTAACCATGAGCGGCATGTTTTTAAGATGTGAAGTTGATGTTGTGTGAAGCGCTGAAATAAAAACACACTTTTCCTACACTCAACAACGAAAGGTTCCATATAGAAGCTTACCCAGGTAAAAATAAAGTTTACTTGAATGCACTACAAAAATACTTAAATACAAGCAAGTACATTTGTAGTACATTCTTATTTTTTGTGCTAAATAAAATTGTAAAAGTTACACTATAAATACACTAATTAAAAGTATATTTGTACTTCAGTGCATTTGAAAATGTATACTAAATACCACTAATACTAAATAGTTTTTAGTGCATTGAAATGAAGTATACTACACTGGAAAAAAAACATTTACTTAATTTTGCTTTTGCAAGTTTTTGCACGCATATTTTTTAAGTAAAATTTCAAATATGGAATTAAGTAAGTCTACTTAACTAAGTTAAGTAAAATTAACAAAGAAAATAAGTAATTTTAACTTGGCCAGTAAAAGGTTGAGTAAATTCTACTTAGTTAAAGTTTCATTTGCAGGACATTTTACTCAAACAATATAACACTGAATTAAAGGATGCTTTTAAAGCGTATGCGTTACTTAAAAAAATGAATAAAAAAAGATGTTTCTAACTGCCTATTTTGGGGCATCATTAAATATGCGCCGATTCAGGCTGCGGCCCCTTTAAATTCTTGTGCTCCCTGCCCCCGAGCTCGCGACTGCCTTGAACAGCATAAACAAAGTTCACACAGCTAATATAACCCAAAATGGATCATTACAAAGTGTTCGTCATGCAGCATGTCTAATCGCTTAAGTATGGTATTTATTTAGATGTTTAATTTGATTCTGAATGAGTTTGATAGTGCTCCGTGGCTAAAGCTAACATTACACACTGATGGAGAGATTTATAAAGAATGAAGTTGTGTTTATGAATTATACAGACTGCAAGTGTTTAATAATGAAAATAACGACGGCTCTTGTCTCCGTGAATACAGTAAGAAACGATGGTAACTTTAACCACATTTAACAGTACATTAGCAACATGCTAACGAAACATTTAGAAAGACTGAATGATGTAATCATGGATCATGTCAGTTATTATTGCTCCATCTGCCATTTTTCACTATTGTTCTTGCTTGCTTACCTAGTCTGATGATTCAGCTGTGCACAGATCCAGACGTTTTGCCCTTGTCTAATGCCTTGAACATGGGCTGGCTTATGCAAATATTGGGGTCGTACATATTAATGATCCCGACTGTTACGTAACAGTCGGTGTTATGTTGAGATTCGCCTGTTCTTCGGAGGTCTTTTAAACAAATGAGATTTACATAAGAAGGAGGAATGTCTCACTGTATGTCTTTTCCATGTACTGAACTCTTGTTATTTAACTATGCCAAGGTAAATTCAATTTTTAATTCTAGGGCACCTTTAAGTATACTTAATATAAATGCACTAATTAGCACTAACACTTAAATTGATTTTAAATGGTTAGTTCACTCAAATGAAAATTCAGTCATTTATTACTCACCCTCATGTTGTTCCACACCCGTAAGACCTTCGTTCATCTTCAGAACACAAATTAAGATATTTTTGATAAAATCCGATGGCTCAGTGATGCCTCTATTGAGAGTAAGATAATTTAGACTTTTAACTTTAATATTATAAAAGGAACGAGAATACTTTTTGTGCACCAAAAGAAAACAAATAACTTTATTCAACAATATCTAATGATGGGCGATTTCAAAACACTCATGAAGCTTCGAAGCTTTACGAATCTTTTGTTTCGAATCAGTGGTTCAGAGCGCGTATCAAACTGACAAAGTCACGTGATTTCAGTAAACGAGGCTTCGTTACGTCATAAGTGTTTTGAAATTTCAATGGTTCACGTGACTTTGTCAGTTTGATACATGCTCTGAAGCACTGATTTGAAACAAAAGATTCGTAAAGCTTCATGAAGCAGTGTTTAGTTCAGTGACATGCACTGTTTTAAATATATTTTTAGTACGTTTCTGGGCGTTTGAAAGTCTAAGTTAACTTGCTCTCAATGCACGCCTCTCACAAGCCATCAGATTTCATCAAAAATATCTTAATTTGTGTTCTGAAGATGAACGAAGGTGTAAAACGACATGAGGGTAATTAATGACATTATTTTCATTTTTGGGTGAACTAACCATTTAAGTGTAGTTCGATAAAGTGAACCAAACATACAGAAGTGTTTTACTTAAAAGTGTGCTATGAACATCAAATTTTATTGGATTTTTATATATACTGTCACTATCACTAAGTTCTATTTTAATGGATTTTCATGAAAAATACAGTAGAAATGTAAAACACCATTACATATAATTAACTACATCATATAAAGGGAATGTTAACATAGTTACAATACATTTGAAATGTGTGGGCGATACATTATAAATACATTTTGTATATATTTATTCTTATATTTTTATTAATACATCTATTTTCTATGTCTGATGAGTATATTTAAAAGTGTATAAAATATGGGTACTACAAGTGGTAACTAAATACATTTTTTAACAGAGATAGTATGTTAAAAGCATCTTTTAGTTCATATTCATGGTGTCTCAAAATAGCACAGTTGAGTACACTTAGATGTTCTAGAGATGATCTTAAGAAGTACTAAAGAATAATTTTTAGTATATTAAGTACAAAATTAGTGCATGGAAATAGTACATTATAGAAGTGTACTGAAATAAAGTTCATTTAGTGCACTTTTTTCACCTGGGTATAGGGTTCTGTCAGGCGCTATATATAGAGTATATAAAACCTTTTAAAGGTTCCCATCATGAGATCATTTTAAGGATTTAGTTTTAATTAATTAATTTTAATGAAATTTTATGAATTAAGCAGTTCGTAAACACTTTATCACTTAAAAAAAAAAAAAAAAAAAATGACCCATTAAACATTAAACTATTATGCAATCATTAAAGACTTTTCTTTATATAGAACCTTTTTGGCATAAAGCGTTTTTAAAGTTAAATCAAGAACCCTTGAGTTCTATATAGAACCACACTGAAACTTTTTGTGTGTGTGTGTGTGTGTGTGTGTGTAAGCAGAAGTAAAGGCATCAGATCAGGAAACACTGCGATCCAGGAAAAGTCTTAAGTGGAAACACGTTTGTCTGGTTTTCATTTGTCTGGATGTTTGTAAGCGTGTGAAAGACAAGCCTGGAGATCTTCATATGAGACCCATTGAGAAGCCGTTTCATCTTCGGTTCTCGACTCGCTCTTATTTAACCAGATACAGATGAAAAGATGCAAGAGAGAGAGAGAGAAAAAAAAGAAATTGCTTTAATATCTCAGTTGTTTCTCCTAAACCTCTGCTGATGTTTCTCCTGAGAGATAGAGTTTCAGGAGAGATCTCGACAGGATACCTGTAGTCAAAAGTCAGGGATACTTCTAATCAAATTAATTTTATAGCTCACTTGAGTCTGGAAGTGTAGGAGAAACATCTGACGTGATTAGTTCAGATAAACGACACCCTTCACACTTTGCATTTGTATCATTTCATACTTTATTCATTGATTACATCATTGACATCAAAGCATGCTGAACAGATGAAGTTCAGCAGCGTGTTCCGCTGTTGTCACGGCGATGAGTTCTCCAGTCGTCACGGTCACTCTTGAGCATCCCCGTCCAGCCTAACCAATGTGCAGACTACTGTACAAACGCTACTTCCTGAACAGGTAGTCTGAACACTGGGCAGGCGGGACGGGCGTCTAAAAACTAACGCGCCCGAGCACGAGCACGCAAAACGTCTAGTGACGTCCGTAGATCAGTCTATGATGGAGTCTGAAACAGGCAAAATATGGAGGTGAGACACACAGATGATGATGATGATGATGATGCTGCGTTCTGATTGGAAGCTTCCCGTTTCCCGTGGAGAGATGATGATGCGTTCCCTGCGGTTTCATGTTTCACTCAGAAATTCCCTAAAACTCTGCTGCACGTTAAAGAAGAGAAATGGATTTAGTACGGATTAAAATGTTTTCTTATGCCTTAAATATATAATATTTCATCTATTACATATTGATCTAATCAACTTAAATTTACTTTGATACATAAGATTGATGTTTCTGATCATTTTAAACAAATTTATCGGTTTCTGGTTATTTAGCGATTCATTTTGAAATTTAAAAAAAAAAAATTATATATTTTATATATAAGTTGATTAGATGAATAAATCCATCTGTCTATCGATTAATTTTGTAATTTGACTTTGATAATCACACACTTCTTGTGTCCTCGCTGACCTCTGGAATAATCTTCATCACATCTGACGATCTTAACATTAATCTGCTAATTTCTGCTGTACAATTAACATCAGATCAGCTGATAATATTAAACTGAAAACTCGACATGCCCCATTAAAAGATACTGCACCTCATCCTCCTCTTCATCCTGTGCAAAGGTGTTTGTCCTCCTCTTTGTCGAGTGTCAGTTTTCCCAATTGATTTTCCCAGTTTGCATCTACAGGACCTCAGTGAGACTTCGAATAGATCTTCGACAGGACAGCTTCTTCATCATTTTTGGTTCCTGAGTTCCCGAACAAATCATAAATCTGCATCCACTAACATCCATCCGGCGTTTTCCGTGAGCGTCCCGGACGGCGATGCAGTGACTCGCAGGCTTGACGTGGCAGAGGACTGTTAACTAACTTTACTAGTGAGAGAGAGTGAAGGAGCAAGAGAGAGGAGAAAGAGGCGGGACTTTCTTCCCCTTCCCGCCTCCGTCTGGCTTTCTGTTATTTTTTTCCTGCTTTTTGGGGTGGCAGCAGGAAGTTGATGGTCAAAGGTCAACAGGAAGTGAAGCGCATTAATTTGCCGCATGTGTTGTGTCATTTTGGGGAGGGGGTTGGGGTGGATCGCTCTCTGCACTTTTTTTGTGTGTGTGGGAGCGAGTGAGTTGCACGGCTTTGTAGCGCTGCAGGAATGTCGGAGTTTCTTGGCAAGACGGTGGGCTTGTAATAACTCCAGATGTGCGGGCCTGTGGCGTGCTGGCGTGTTTTTTCTTCTGAAGCCGATTTCCTTTCCCTGTCCGGCGTGAATAAAGAGGCCTTTATGCTGGACGACCCCCCCAGCACCACCCGCACCGCCCTCGTTTCTCCCCCCCACGTAAACGTTGGGCAACTGGGTCGAAATCAGGACCAGATTTGATGTGGGAGGTAACAGAGAGGCTACGCACATAAAGCCTCTCCATCACGAGTCTGAAACCCTAAAACCATTTCCACTGTTAAAGTGATGCTTCTGAAGTGTGAGAGAATGGAAATGTTGTAACGCTTACGACAAGGTTTTTTAGTGGCGTCTTACTAGTTGGGTTTACTTCAACACGATCACTACTGAGTATGTGCTTCAGACATGAATTATAATAGCAACGCTGGCATAATGGCGGAGAGTTTTGTTCAAGCAAACGCCACACGTTTTCTTCAGCATATGTACAGATTTCAGATTCTTAATCTCCACCCATTCTTGTGGTCTGCAGTGATGTGGTGTCAGTGCAGTGAGTCACGGGCGGTGTTGGGGGGGCTCTGGGTGGTGACTGTGTTTGCTTTAGCTACGGTTTCTCCTCTCAGACCCGAGCGAGGGCTCAGAAACGCCTCCGCGGGGAGCTGGCTCAGCAGTCCTGACGGGAGCGCAACCCAGCAAGGTTTTTGTCTTGTTTTAAGGACGTTTGCATATTTTAGCTGGAAAAAAATGTTTTGGAAAATTAAATGAACAAATTTAACACATTTAGATGTGAAATTTAACATATGCATATGATTAATAATAAATTAAATAAACAGCAATTTCACAATTTTTTCTTGAACAATTTACAAATTTAGATGTCAAATTTAAGAGTGAATAAGCAGTTGATTAAATACATTAATAATAAATTAAATAAAACGGCAATAATTTAATTTTTGATTTTTTTAAACATTTAAAATTCACTTTTTTTTTTGAAAAATTAAATGAACAAATTTAACACATTTAGATGTGAAATTTAACATATGCATTTGATTAATTAAATTAATAATAAATTAAATAAACAGCAATTTAATTTTTATTTTTTAAACATTTTAACTGGAAAATTCACCATTTTTTCCTTGAACAATTTACAAATTTAGATGTCAAATTTAACAGTGAATAAGCAGTTGATTAAATACATTAATAATAAATTAAATAAAACGGCAATAATTTAATTTTTTTAAACATTTAAAATTCAATTTTTAAATTAACAAATTTAGATGTCAAATAACAGTGAATAAGCAGTTGATTAAATACATTAATAATAAATTAAATAAAACGGCAATAATTTAATTTTTTTAAACATTTAAAATTCACATTTTTAAATTAACAAATTTAGATGTCAAATTTAACAGTGAATAAGCATATGATTAATTAAATGAATAATAAATAAACAGCATTAATTTAGCCTAATTGTTATTTTTTTTAAAACATTTTAACGGGAAAATTCACAAACAAAATGCTTTGAAAATGTTACATTTAATTTAAATTAAATTAACAAATGTAGCAAATTTTAGATGTAAAATTAGTGTATATGTTTAAATTAAAAACACTTTTTTTTTTTTTTTTGCAGTTTTTGCTCATGTAAATTTATTTTTCCAGTTAAATTATGTTAAAATCCCTAAACAAATTTAGATGTTAAATTTAACAGACTTTAGTGAATGTGATTATTTATAATAAATGTTAAAGGATCTTTACTTGGAAACTTTTGCAAGTTTATGTCAATGTAAATTGATTAATTTATTATTAGTTTATATAATCACATGCACTAATTGGTTAAGTTTAACATCAAACAGAGGACTCCTTTTTCTATCTGAAATTTTGTTTTATTTGCAATCCGGTTTATGTGAAATTTTGCGGTCAGTGTGGTGTTGAATCAAATCCACTGAAATAAAGTTTGAAGCAATGCCCCCCTATACTAAACCGTTTCCAGTGAAACTCTAATAGAGCTCTCAGTTAACACTGTTAAAATGATGTTCTCCTAGAGTGACCAAGGTCCAGCCTCTTTAGTCTCACAAAATCCTGTGGGAAACACTGTATTATATTAATATTAAGCATGAGAGAATGGAAATGCGGTAAACCTGCACCAGGGGCTCTCAAAGACGCTTCACGACCGTGTTTGCTGCTACTGTGAAGTACCAGAAAAAGCATCTGTTTGCGACACCTCCCTTCACTGCTAACAAACCATCGTCCTCTCATTAAACTTCTCTGGGCTGTCGGGAACATTTATGTTCTTTATGAGGGTGCCAATGATAGAGTTCAGTATGTTCAGTTCATTCTGGCTCGACACACTCAAGTTTTATTTCTGTCTGCGAACCCAAACACACTCTAATGTCTGACGTTCAGATTAGAGATTTTTACAGTCTCAACAATTCTTTTCAAAAGACATTATATATTTACATTTCTTTATATTTTATTTAAAATAAATCAGAACACAGTGTCTTAAAAACCTAGTGTGAGATGTTGGCAAATCCCCAAAATTCCCAGGGAACCTTGAACTGATCAAATGTTTGCCTTGAATGCAATGCAAGTCGCTTTGTTTAAAAGCATCTGCCAAATGTAATTCAGTGAAGCAGCTGTTTGCTGCAAGCGCACATTCTATGCAAGTATGCGAATGCAATGCAATTTTTGCTTGTTTCTTGCCCTAACAGATCAGCCCACAGAATGCAGAAGTGCATGTAGGATGTCAGCGTTTGACCTTGGCAATGGGAGGCCGACCGTCGTCCTCTCCACCTACGTGTGAGGCTGTTTGCCTGCTGACTTTAAAGCAGGATGCTGAGGGGTTAATGCAGTTAGCATGCCTGTGCCACCGCTGCTGTAGACATTAGCGTGTGTTCAGAGGGTTTGAGACGCTCAATTCAAACCAGAACTGAGTCGCTGACGTTCCTGCGGTGCTGATTCTTTTTTTTCTTTTCTTTTTCTTTGTTGAACCATAGACAGTCTTTTCTTTCCAATCATACTGTATGAGCTCAGCAAAAGGCTTTTGGCTTTATAATGCTGGGGGGGACACTAAAAATGGAGGGTTTTTTGTAGCTCGTCAGTATTTCAGCTGTTTTCATTGTAGCTTTTCCAAATGCTACATTACTGTATTTACTTTGCATTTGAATGCGCAGATAGTCTTACAGTTCTGTTTAGAACATTTTATTAGATCAGTTTGTTTGGATGGCTTGTGTAAATTAACCCTATTCATGTGCTTCTTTTGGGGCAAAATATATTTAAATAATAAATATCATTTAGTGAACAAAATAAGACTGATATCAGAGTTTGGAGAGTGA
The DNA here is from genome assembly GCF_018812025.1 of Megalobrama amblycephala. NCBI lineage: Eukaryota > Metazoa > Chordata > Actinopteri > Cypriniformes > Xenocyprididae > Megalobrama > Megalobrama amblycephala. Next base: position 1,580,028 of record NC_063047.1, read on the forward strand.
GAGTGGATTAGTGACTAGATTAGCATCTTTAAAGCAGCGACACCCGTTTAGGTGATTTACATTGCGCCTCTATATGTTGCTTTGCTTAAAATTAAACGATATACAGAACAATACATTTTTAGATAAAAAACACAAACCTGTATTTTACCAAAGACATGCACCAATTTGACGGAGCTGCACTGCTCTCTCCTGAAGAGATCGCAAAAAGCCCGCGATAAATAACTCACCCCCTGGGTTATTACGTCTGACCCAGGATCTGGGTAACACAAAAACTACTCAAACACTGGGTTATGTCATGTCTGACCCAGGATCTGAGTAACGCAAAAACTACCCAAACACTGGGTTGGTTACATCTAACCCAGGGTCTGGGTAACATAAAAACTACCAAAACACTGGGTTGTTACGTCTGACCCAGGGTCTGGTAACACAAAAACTACTCAAACACTGGGTTGGTTACATCTGACCCAGGGTCTGGGTAACACAAAAACTACTCAAACACTGGGTTATGTCATGTCTGACCCAGGATCTGAGTAACGCAAAAACTACCCAAACACTGGGTTGGTTACATCTAACCCAGGGTCTGGGTAACATAAAAACTACCAAAACACTGGGTTGTTACGTCTGACCCAGGGTCTGGGTAACACAAAAACTACTCAAACACTGGGTTATGTCATGTCTGACCCAGGATCTGAGTAACGCAAAAACTACCCAAACACTGGGTTGGTTACATCTGACCCAGGGTCTGGGTAACACAAAAACTACTCAAACACTGGGTTATGTCATGTCTGACCCAGGATCTGAGTAACGCAAAAACTACCCAAACACTGGGTTGGTTACATCTGACCCAGGATCTGGGTAACACAAAAACTACCCAAACACTGGGTTGTTACGTCCGACCCAGGATCTGGTAACACAAAAACTACCAAAACACTGGGTTGTTACGTCTGACCCAGGGTCTGGGTAACACAAAAACTACTCAAACACTGGGTTGGTTACATCTGACCCAGGGTCTGGGTAACACAAAAACTACTCAAACACTGGGTTATGTCATGTCTGACCCAGGATCTGAGTAACGCAAAAAACTACCCAAACACTGGGTTGGTTACATCTAACCCAGGGTCTGGGTAACATAAAAACTACCAAAACACTGGGTTGTTACGTCTGACCCAGGGTCTGGGTAACACAAAAACTACTCAAACACTGGGTTATGTCATGTCTGACCCAGGATCTGAGTAACGCAAAAACTACCCAAACACTGGGTTGGTTACATCTGACCCAGGGTCTGGGTAACACAAAAACTACTCAAACACTGGGTTATGTCATGTCTGACCCAGGATCTGAGTAACGCAAAAACTACCCAAACACTGGGTTGGTTACATCTGACCCAGGATCTGGGTAACACAAAAACTACCCAAACACTGGGTTGTTACGTCCGACCCAGGATCTGGTAACACAAAAACTACCCGAACACTGGGTTGTTACGTCCGACCCAGGATCTGAGTAACACAAAAACTACCCAAACACTGGGTTGTTACGTCCGACCCAGGGTCTGGTAACACAAAAACTACCCAAACACTGGGTTGTTACGTCCGACCCAGGATCTGAGTAACACAAAAACTACCCAAACACTGGGTTGTTACGTCCGACCCAGGATCTAAGTAACACAAAAACTACCCAAACACTGGGTTGTTACGTCCGACCCAGGATCTGAGTAACAAAAAAACTACCCAAACACTGGGTGGTTACATCCGACCCAGGGCCTGGTAACAAAAACTACCCGTCCGACCCAGGATCTGAGTAACAAAAAAACTACCCAAACACTGGGTTGTTACGTCCGACCCAGGATCTGAGTAACAAAAAAACTACCCAAACACTGGGTTGTTACGTCCGACCCAGGGTCTGAGTAACAAAAAAACTACCCAAACACTGGGTTGTTACGTCCGACCCAGGGTCTGAGTAACAAAAAAACTACCCAAACACTGGGTTGTTACGTCCGACCCAGGTCTGAGTAACAAAAAACTACCCAAACACTGGGTTGTTACGTCCGACCCAGGGTCTGAGTAACACAAAAACTACCCAAACACTGGGTTGTTACGTCCGACCCAGGGTCTGAGTAACACAAAAACTACCCAAACACTGGGTTGTTACGTCCGACCCAGGGTCTGAGTAACACAAAAACTACCCAAACACTGGGTTGTTACGTCCGACCCAGGGTCTGAGTAACACAAAAACTACCCAAACACTGGGTTGTTACGTCCGACCCAGGGTCTGAGTAACACAAAAACTACCCAAACACTGGGTTGTTACGTCCGACCCAGGGTCTGAGTAACACAAAAACTACCCAAACACCGGGTTGTTACGTCCGACCCAGGATCTGAGTAACACAAAAACTACCCAAACACCGGGTTGTTACGTCCGACCCAGGATCTGAGTAACACAAAAACTACCCAAACACTGGGTTGTTACGTCCAACCCAGGATCTGGTAACACAAAAACCACCCAAACACTGGGTTGTTACGTCCGACCCAGGATCTGGTAACACAAAAACTACCCAAACACTGGGTTTTTACAAAAACTACTCAAACAACAAAATAACCCCTCAAAAGTGACCCAAAAGGCTCAACCCAGGACTTGGGAAGAGAAAATAAACCAAGATTTTTTAGAGTGCAATGTCGAGTGTGTCAAGAGCTGTAAGAGGGAACGTTCTGAGCAGAATGACGCTGTCTTTTTTTCCTTTTGTGAATTAAAGACAAAAAGAGGGGGGAAAAAACATGCATTTTGAAAATTGCCATTGGCCTGGGCTCAAGGCGCAGTCGTTCTGGTAATGAGGGGTTAGAGCGGCATTATTGCTCCCAGATGCCTCCCTGCGTCTCTCCGGCCTTTGATGCAAACCCAAGACACCAGCGCTATTCAGTTACACACACACACAGTTTTAATGCAGCACATTTCTGTTTCAGAATGTTTCATTTTTGGTATAATCGCCCCTGATTCCATTATCACTCTATATGACGCAGAGTGTCCGTTCTGACAGCGCATGCATGCGTGGACGTGTAAACATGCACATGTCACAAAAGTGCGTTTGAGAGGCTTTTTTGTTTGTATTAGTGCAGTCAGCCGCGAGAAGTGTGTTTATGAATCGAGTCTGAACTTCCTCTGCTCTTATAATTGCGCTGGTATTAGTCACACCAAAAACAAAACAATGGAAAATATTCCCAGTTCAGTCCGTGTGGTTGGCCATAGGAAAGAAACATGTCTTTTTTATAATACAATACAATGAAAGAGCAACATCTGAGTGTTGCTAGAAAGTAATTATCCAGAGTTCTTGGATCGGATTCACGAAAAATGCCTTAAGAAGGTTTCTTAAGTATTGCACTTGAACATTCTAGTTTATCTTAAGATGTTCTTAAAAGTACATAATTTCTGTTCTGAAAATGAGTGAACAGTGTTTCCAGAGATTCAAGGTTTTAAAAACCCAGACTTTACGAGGCCATATGGAGAATCATTCAGTGTGTGTGTGTGTGTGTGTGTGCGTGTGTGTTTTGGGAGCTGGGGAGGTCAGAGGTCACGACTGATATACACTGATGTCTGACTTCTCACCCTCTGATGACTTCCATGCGTGTGTGTGTGTGTGTGTGTGTGTGTGTGTGTGTGTGTGTGTGTGTGTGTGTGTGTGTGTGTGAGGTTGTGTTTAATCGTAGCGCTGTGGTCTGTTGCTCTGTATATATGACTCCCTGTGGGTTTCTTTCTTTAAACACACACACACACACAAACCCCTGAAATACACACAAGAATAGCGCTGCACTGGTGATACAGATTTGCTGCTAATTTTTTAATCTCTTTAATCTTTTAATCTAATATTTATTAATTAATTAATTTTATTTATTTATTTATTGTTTACAGGTTGCTTGAGTTGAGCTGTATGGGTGAATTTTACAGAAAAATCCCTGGGTTACAAAAAAATTATTTAATTAAAAAAATGTATTTTTATGGAGGAAATCAAGCCTATTTTTAGAACCATTAAAATGGTTTGAATTGTGTTTATTTTATTTTATTGTATTTTATTTACTTTTATTTTGTGTGCTTTTTGCACTTTAAGCTCTAATGCTTGACATGATAAAAGAAAATTAAGAATTTTTTTTTTGTTTTTTTATATATATGTAGTTTCTGCAATATTTGAAATAATTTTGAAAATGACTTTAATACAGGGATTTTTTTAATTTAAAAAAAACATTAAATTCAACAACAAATAGTACCATGCTTAATATAAATAATATATCATTATATCATTGAGTGTTCAGGGGGAAATCTGCTTAATTCTCATGAAAATAATGCAAAATCTTAAATCACAAAATGCAAAATAAATAAATAAAAATAAATCTTAATGGTTCAAAATATCAACTTGATTTTAAATTCTCATTTTTTTTGTTCTTGGTGAAATAGAGTTTGACAGGTTTTGTAAGATTCACAAGATTAAATAGGTTCTTGATGTTTCATTATATTTTGGTTTCTGGATTCTATTTTAATGGTTCTAAACTTAATTTTGAAAGTAACATTTCACACAAAAATTATCATTCTGACATTGTTTACTAGGCTGAGAAAATGACAGAATTGGGTGAAATCAAAATAAGTTTGGAACCAAGTGTCAAACCTACATGACTTTCTATCTTCTGTGGAACACAAAAGATGATATATTAGAGCTTGAAAGCCCCTGCTCACTGCTCTCATTGTACAAATAAGATCAGTTTGAATGATCTGCCTTTTGTGTTTCACAGAAGAAAGGTTTAAAAGGGATGGTTGATTATAATTTGACTTTTTTAACTTTAGTTAGTGTGTATTGTTGCTGTTTGAGCATAAACAACATCTGCAAAGTTACGACGCTCAAAGTTCAATGCAAAGGAGATATTTTCTTTTACAGAAATCGTAGTTTAAGGACTACAACAAACGGCTGGTAGGGACTACAATGAGCTTCTTGGGGTTTGTGACATCACAAACCCTAAAATTTACATAAACCCCGCCCCCGAGAACACACAACAAAGGGGGCGGGGCCACATTGGGCTGCTTTAGAGAAGAGGAAGAGTTGTTGTAGTAGAGTGTTGTTGACATGCCGTCATTTTACGCCGGACTAAACGAGGGTCAATTTAACACAAAAGATGAACATGACGGCACATGCTAGTGGATGAGTTGAATCAACTCCACAGCAACACATAAATTTAGAAATTCAGAAAGGTCTAAAAGTTGTAACTTCTTCCTGAGTCTCTCCATCAGTGTCCGGTTTGAACAATGTAAGGCTGAACACCGTTACTGACAATCCTCATTTTGGCTGCGTGAGATTCTCCAGCTTTGTTGTTGTTGAGCTGTTAAAGCTCCACCCTCTTCTGGAAAGCAGCAGCTCATTTGCATTTAAAGGGACACACACAAAAACTGTGTTTTTTGCTCACACCCAAATTTGAGAAGATATAATAAATGATCTGTGGGTATTTTGAGCTGGGACTTCACAGACACATTCTGGAGACACCAGAGACTGATATTACATTATAGTTCCCCTTTAAACGACGAGAGAGAGTAAACAATGACAGAATGATCACTTTTGTCTGAACTGTTCCTTTAAGAGTGCAGCCGTGATCTTTCTATCGTTTCCTCTTTTCCCTTGCAATCGCCAGATGATTTGTCTTCCTCCTCTCCTCAAGCCTCTCTTTCCAAAATCTGGCTGAGGAAAAGGAAAAGTGTGAGTCACTGAGTGACTGCTCCCCAGTCAGAAACTGTGTGCGTGTATGTGTGTGTGTGTGTGTGGAGGAGACGGTTGCTATGGCTTCATAGATGACGTCATCCTTTCTGCACCGTGGCAACTGTATGTTTTATATCTGATGAAGAGCACCTGGTCCAGCTGGCATGAGTACTTTACACACTTGGAAAACCCCTGACGCATAGAAAAGAAAAATCCCAAATGTGATTTGCAGTTTCTTCAAGAGTTCCAGAAAAGATCTCAAACTGTGATCAGGCCTGAAATCTCTGCAGTGTGAAGCATCACGTGCCCTGTTCTGTTTTTGGTGCGTTTTTACGGGCGCTCTGGCAGGGTGCGGCACTTGCTCTGGTGGGTAGGGGAATACCGGGCCGTGTCCGCTGGGCTCCAGGCCCCTGACGGCCCGCCAGACGGCTGTGGTGCACCAGTCAGCCTGCAGACTCCGCCATCGCCCAACCGCCCGCCCGCCCTGACCGTTTATTTTAGGACTGTCGGCTCTAATCAGTTCCAGCCGCGTGTGGCGGAGACTAAAAATCACTCTCCTCTGTATATAAATATATACATATACAGTTCTCACACACGCTCACTGGGCTGTTTTTTCCTCTGCACTCTTTCTTTGTTACTGTAGTCACTGTTATTATCACTCGTTAATGTTCTGAATAAACCTCTAACACTATCCAAATGACACACTATACACTTATAGACCAAGTACTCAACTGTGTAGTGTATAAATTTAAGTTTTTTTTGTCATTCAACATCGGCATCTGAAGCCCCTCCCCCTTCGCTACGCAACTAAAGCCGTGACAGTCGAGTGCATTAAGTGTCCAACATTCCACACTTTGTTTTATAGGTTAATTTAGTGCATCATCTGGGTATCTCAAGTGCACTTTTTCCATTTGGAATTTTCAGCATGAACAACACTCGCACTATTCATACTGCAAAATGTCATGCGAATTGGGACGTATTAACTGTTAGGTGTGCTGTTATTTTAGTAAGTGATCAGATTTATGATTTTCATCTCATAGATGATAAAGTAAGAAAATCCCACAGATCACTTTATTTTATAAACATCTTAACCATTCAGAAACGTCCAGTTTCATTCTAAAAGTTGTAACTTCTTCCTGAGTCTCTCCATCAGTGTCGACTCCGGTTTGAACAATGTAAGGCTGAAAACTTTCGTCATTTTGGCTGCGTGAGATTGTCCTATTTTGTTGTTGTTGAGCTGTTAAAGCTCCGCCCTCTTCTGGAAAGTGGAGCTCATTTGCATTTAAAGGGACACACACAAAAACGGCGTGTTTTTGCACAGATCACTTTATTTTATAAAAACATTTTCTCTACCTAGTTCAGTATCATTGGCTATGTTTCCATCCATCCATTTTTAAGCGAATATTGGATAAAAAAAAATGCTGGATGGAAACGCCAATATGCGCATAAATTCTAAAAATTCTGGTGATTTTGGGATTTAAAAGTCTTCATTCATGGCACATTTCTCCTGTTTTCCTCATTGTTGGGAATGTTGAGGCTGTTTCATCCGATTTAAAACTAGTTTAATCATCGAGTGACTTGTAGATTGTAAGCAAGAGGTGTGTGCCGATTTGAAACGCTAATCTCACTTGATGTCCCAACGCTGTTTACCACGTATCTAACCAAATTTAGCCACACCGCCAGGAAAAGAGGAGGGAGATTGAGGTTGAAGATGATTGTGCGGGCCGGATTTGGTCCGCGGGCCGCCAGTTGACGAGCCCTTGGCTATGCGCTCAATTGAGGTGGATAGTAATATATATTTTTTATCCATTAAGAATACGTGTGGATAAACTATGATGGAAACACATTTAAATCCCTCAATGCACTACAAAAATTCATGTTATTTTGCATCAAATCATGTGACTGGATATAGGGCCGTGCAATGAATCAAAGATGCAATAAAATCGCGATGCACAATTTCTAAACCACAGAAAGCAAGATTTTCCCTGGCTAAATCTAGCATGAGAACAGAACAGAGTGAGTTTACCGTCACAATCTGGAAGACGGCACAGAAACAGGGAAAGACTTGGCCAAAAACAAAACAAAAAAACACTTGTGGTTTGGGAATATTTTGGATACAGGAGAGATGTATCATGGAGCCAGGTAATTTGCAAGACCTGTCAAACTATCGTTGTGGCAAAACAGAGTAGGGGTAATTTACACAGAACGTTTTTGCGGTTAAAAACAAGAGATGCAAGTCTAGCGATGAGTTTTTAAAAAGCTGAACGTCTTTTACCTTGTGTTCGCATTGGAAAAACAATGGCACATTCTGAATCAAGTGAAGAAAAATCGATAATGCAGGCATTTGTGAACTGTACAACATACCAAAAAAGTTCATAAAGGTTGGCTTCCAAAAAAAAAAAAAAAAAAAAAAAAAAAAAAATTAGGCATCATGTCAGGAAATATTGCAATACTGATAAAACAAATCATGATATTATATCAGTATTTTTTTTTTTGTCCATATCGCACAGCCTTAATTGGATAACTGGAGTAACCAGCGGACCAATCACATCACAGCATCTCAAAAGTTGGTTTGGTCGTTCTAAAAATGCCTGAGACAAAGTCCTATCATCAGATGTCATCAAAACAATGATTTGGTATAATGACCTCCAAGAACACATTACAAACTACTCAGAACGTTTTAGAAATAGCAAAGGACTCGTTTGTCTTCTGTCGTCTTTCCTTCAAGGTCTTAATCAGCTTCTAGTTGAATCACTTCAAGTCAATGAAACACAATAAGCTTCACCAGCACTCAACATCCGACAAGCTGTTCAACTCAATGAAACCGAATCATTTTCTCAGTCTTTCTCATTCATTAACCTCATTAAACTCTGTTCCGCCCCCTGCAGGAGAAAGAGAAGAAGTACATGCTGCAGGTGGACAATCTGAAGCTCAGAGATGTGGAGAAGGGCTTCATGTCCAGCAAACACATCTTTGCCCTGTTCAACACTGAGCAAAGGTCAGAGGTCATCCAGCACAAGTCTTACACAACCTGCTTAACTTTTGTAACGTGCCATAGTTCAGAGTGAAAATATACTTTTGAAGTTATCAGTCAAAAAGAAATGTAATTTTAAAAATGTAGCAGTTAGACTCTAAAAAATGCTGGGTTAAAAACAACCCAGGTTGGGTTAAAAAAAAAAATGGACAAACCTAGTTATTGGGTCGTTTTAACCCAACCTGCTGGGTAGTTTTATTTAACGCAACTATTGTTTAAAAATTACTGTATTGTTGCTTAAAATGACCCCAAAGTATGTTGGAAATGAACATATATTATGTTTAATAAATAAACATTAATAAGTTTAATCAATTTAATAAAAGTTTAACTTATTAATAAATGTTCACCTTTTGATTATTATTGATTATTATTGTGTCTGATTTTTAATTTCCAACATGTTTTGGGTTCATTTTAATCCAGCCATATAGTAATTTTTAATCATTAGTTGAATTAAATAAAACTACCCAGCAGGTTAGGGCAAACATTTAACCCAACCGCTGGGTTAAAACAACCAAAACACTGGGTTTGTCCATTGTTTATGTATGGATAAACCCAAGTTGCTTCAGTCCAGTAAGTGTTTATCTTGAAATTTAACTAACAATATCAAAGTTATTCTTACGTTTACTATAAAAATCAGTAGTAGATTCTGTGCAACTTTTTCTTCAGCAAAGTTTTGATCATTTAAAGGCCTTAGAAATTGTTTATTTCAAAGGCTTTACAATTAACATCTACTTGCCATCACAGAAACGTGTATAAGGACTACCGTCAGCTGGAGTTGGCGTGCGAGAGTCAGGAAGACGTGGACGGGTGGAAGGCGTCGTTCCTGCGTGCCGGCGTTTATCCCGAGCGTGTGGTGGTGCGTATTCATCTTTACTTCATCTATACAGGATGAATGCAGATGTGTTCATGAATGAGTAGAAATGATGTTTTTCTCTTTCCCTCATGCTGCTTCCTGTTGCATCACACTAGGAGAAGGAAAAGGTACAAGCTTTCAGTAGACTTTGTATTTTTTCTGTATCTTTTGCATTTGCATTTCAGTTTTTCCCAGAGCTCTGTGTGATTGTGTCTGTAGAGCGACGCCGGGTGAAGAGAACGGTTCGGACGGTTTCATGCACTCCATGGACCCTCAGCTGGAGCGGCAGGTGGAGACCATCCGAAACCTGGTGGACTCCTACATGAGCATCGTCAACAAGACTGTTACGAGACCTGATGCCCAAGACCATCATGCATCTGATGATTAACAATGTAAGCAGCATGTTGAGCAGAAGAGCTCATGAACGTTTGTTAGTTCTTATGTATTACATTTGATGCATGAATTTGCTGAAGAACTTGATGCACACAATCTTCTACATGCTCTCTCTCTCTCTCTCTCTCTGTGTGTCAGACGAAGGATTTCATCAACGCGGAGCTGTTGGCTCAGCTGTACTCGTGTGGAGATCAGAACACTCTGATGGAGGAGTCGGCCGAACAGGCGCAGCGCCGTGACGAGATGCTCCGCATGTACCACGCTCTCAAAGAAGCGCTCCACATCATCGGTGACATCAGCACCACCACCGTCACCACGGCTCTGCCTCCGCCCGTGGACGACTCCTGGCTGCAGGTGCAGCGCTCCGGCTCCGGAGGAAGGTGCGTTCAGTGTCTTTAGTTGGGAATGATGTAGAATGTCGTTAGCTATGTTTCCATCCACCTATTTTTATGTGCATTTTGGGATATGTCACATAAAAAGAATGCTGGATGAAAATGCCAAGATGCTCATAAAATATATATAAAAAAAACAAAACAAAAAACGTATGCGCTCAATTGAGGAGGATAATTTTTTTAAACGATAAAAGAAGACATGCATAAACTATGATGGAAACACATTTACTGAATAAATCCCTCGATTCGCAACAATAAGCTCAGGTGACTTTGCCTCAGCAGAGGCTGTGATTGGACTAACCAGTGGACCAATCACATCGCAGCATCTCAAATGTTGGTTTGGTGGTTCTGAAACGACCGAGTCAAAGTCTGTCATCAGAATGATTTGGTTTAATTCCTTCAGAAGCGTTCCCAAACACCAGCATCCGAACTCAAGATCACATGACAGCTTTTATTGTGTTTGTCTGCTGTTTTGAGACACAACTCATTTACGATGGAGGAAAACATTTTGTTCTCTTGAACACATGGGATGGAAACGGTCCTTTATTCACAGATGTGCCATATTCCAATTTTGCGATTAAATTCACAACTTCGGATGAAAACAACTATTGAGAATTTAATTGTTTCTTTGCTTCTTTACACTTATTTATCAAATCATACTTTTATGTTAATAAATAGTCATTTTATTTTTAGCCCAAAAATGAGCAAATACTTCAGAACTCAAATCAACACATTGTTTATTTAGACATTTAGTAAGTAGCAAAATGTCATAAATATATTTGAACAGGCTGTACATTTTGGGTTTGGAGAATATAATATCCTATACTGGAATAAATATACTATTAATACCTTATTATTATAAGCTATAATAATAATTATTTATTATATAATATATATATTACAAGTAGATCCATAGTGTATTTGCATGATCCTATTTGGGTTAATGCTGGGCTCATTAATATTAATTATATTCTCAGAGAGGACAGTTCAGGAAGGCCCACTGGCAATGTCAGCAGGAACTCATTAATATTCATGAGCTAAGCCTTCAGTTCAAAACAAAATGACATCCAATCATATGCCACTGATGCTCAATTACAGACTGGAACAGTAGCGCCACCTACTGGAGGATGTGAAATTAACATCTTGGCCATAACAGAATCCTGTAAAATTAAATATGTTTGTTTCTCTAGATTGATGAAAAACTGATTTCTTATTATTTTCTGCCTTTGTTGCTGTTCTTAAAGTCAAGATGAAACTGCATTCACAACACATATCTAATTTTTAGAATACGATGTATATTTAGTGGGAAATAAGGTAGGATTGACTTTGATTTCTTGATAACTACACTTTGTAAAAAGAAAAAAAAAAAAATTACAATATATGATTCATTGCAAAAAATAAGACCAGAGACATTTATTAAGAACATAAACCAGGTTAGGGGTGTCGCTTGGTCCCTAAATATCAAATATTACTATAATATCCATGACAGTATTTCAGAAATCATGTTGTGTTATATCAGGTGTTAAAAATCATGAATGAATTCTCAAATGAATCACCTCTTTTGTTCTAACCAGTCAAACAGGTTTGCAAAAAGGTCTCAAATTGATTCATTTTGATGCATTCGGACAGTTCACTCACGCACTGAATCATTTTCAGTGTTTTATCACATCGAAATAGTAACAGGATCATTTATAAGACAGAAAACAAAAAGTGCTGGATGAGATGGGAATTTACCTGCAATGTATTTCAGGAAACAAAACATTGGAAAAGTCTTTTATCCTTTATCAGCAATGAATATATATTCAAAACTGTATAAAAGGAAAAAAAAAATACATCTATTTTTTTTTATATCCATGGGTTTCATGTGACGTCACTGTATTCTATCGCCGCCATATTTGTGACCGGTCGCTCTGTTTAAGTCTATGGTGACAGCAGCTACAACTAGCAGAGGAAGGCCAACGAAACACTCTCAGAAGGTTCACAACAAATTTACAATATGTCTGGGATATGTGGTGCTGTTAGCCGTTTCAACAGTCGTCAGAACTACACATTTATTTGATCCCAAAGGAGTTAGATCGGCAGAATTATTGGCTTCATTCAGAAAGGACCACACCACTGGCAGCCAAACAGCAATGCACAACATTAATAACTGCTGGGACTGTCATTTACATAAGATTATAATTGTATACAATATTGTATTAAAATATTGTGAATTCTAGTTGCTGTGTTTCGGCGTGTTATTACAGGATGAACAAATTCACGACACGAGCTGCCTAACATTACGTTACTTGGTTCAAGTAGCCTACATGCGTGCATGATTTTGTGCAAATATAAGTTGTAATTTTATGTCTATCTTGTATAAATATATATGAATTACCCTATATAGGATTTGTTCCGTTGAGTTAATTAACTTTGTTTACGGGTTTTTATTCTCTTCAGCTTCAGCGTGCGCAGCTCAAACAGCAGTGATTAAGTCATTCAAATGTTTACAGTAATATTAAAACTTTAATATTTTTTTTTTAAAATGATACATTATTTTTAATAACTAGCTCTTATATTGTTCTTGTATTATATTCAGCAACACATGGTTTGATTAATAAGGATCACGAACAATAACAGATTTTTTTCTCAAATCATCTCATTTTGATAGTAGCCTATTATTTGAGCTGCGCGCGCTGAATGAACACCCGTAAAATGAAGCGCTTTAAGTTAATTAACTCAAAGGAACACATCCTATATAGGGTAATTCATATATATTTATACAAGATAGACATAAAATTACAACTTATATTTGCACAAAATCATGCACGCATGTAGGCTACTTGAACCAAGTAACGTAACGTTAGGCAGCTCGTGTCGTGAATTTGTTCATCCTGTAATAACACGCCGAAACACAGCAACTAGAATTCACAATATTTTAATACAATATTGTATACAATTATAATCTTATGTAAATGACAGTCCCAGCAGTTATTAATGTTGTGCATTGCTGTTTGGCTGCCAGTGGTATGGTCCTTTCTGAATGAAGCCAATAATTCTGCCGATCTAACTCCTTTGGGATCAAATAAATGTGTAGTTCTGACGACTGTTGAAACGGCTAACAGCACCACATATCCCAGACATATTGTAAATTTGTTGTGAACCTTCTGAGAGTGTTTCGTTGGCCTTCCTCTGCTAGTTGTAGCTGCTGTCACCATAGACTTAAACAGAGCGCGCAGCTGTGACCGGTCACAAATATGGCGGCGGGCATAGCGGAAGTGACGTCTTTGAAACCCATGGATAGTGAACTATAACCACAAAAGCTACTCAAAATATCTCCATATTTCTCCGTAAGGTCTCCGGCCACCAGCCCGACCCCTCAGAGACGGGCCCCTCCTCCAGGGCCTCCGGCACGCCCAGGTTCTCGTGGTTCGGCCCCAGTGCCCCCCGCTGCCGGCGGGCCACCCATTCCCTCTCGCCCAGGAGCCTCTCCGGATCCCTTCGGCGGGCCCCCGCCTCAGGTCCCGTCCCGGCCTAACCGCGCACCGCCCGGCGTGCCCAGGTGAGACTAAAGCAGGATGAACGTTATAAGAAATTGCTGATGAAATAATGTATTTGTGCTGGAAAACAATAATAATGCGCTCAGATTTGAGGCGTAAATGTTAAAGCTGCAGTGTGTAATTTCTGCAGCACTAGCGCCACCTAATGGAATCTTTTTGTTTTACATGACCAGTCTATATGTTTGTCCAACCAATAGAAGACGACCAATTCCTCCGTCTGCTGTCGCTAGTGGAGCAGAAATGACAACATAAAACAATGTACATGCTCAGAAAAGACTAACCTTCTGCAGTCTAATAAGAACATCCGTTTGCTCTTAGCCGCGGAATGTGAGACTCGAACCGGTGGAATAAGTACGGTGGTGTGGGTGAGTTAACCGGTCACCGTACCAACGTTTAAACGATAAGCAGCCGCAGTCTCACCATCACTGAAATTCAACTCATTGCTTTTATTATGGTTATCAAAGTGCCATCAGATCATATTTAGATGTCCAGAGTTTGGCGTCCTGCTTCTAACTCTTATTATCGTTCAAACGTTACAGATTTAAACCATTTGATATGTTCTCAGTAGGGCTGGGTGATATATCCAATATTCACAATGATATTGCTGGTGATAGAACATTTTTAATGTGCTTCTTATTGGTCAAAGATTGTGTCTTTAGACTAGTTTCAGGATTCTTCAATGTGTCGTGACTCGTGAGTATGAGTGTGTTCAGGCAGATGTTTTCAGCGTTAGAGCTGATAAGTTCAGTTAATTTCGGTGAATCAGTTCATTGTCAGATTCAGTGAACAATTAGTTTGCGTCATCGATCAAAAGGGTTCACAGAAGTCATGTATTAAAATGTTTTATCATAAATACACTACCATTCAAAAGTTTGGGGTTGGTAAGATTATTTAACTCTCTGGTACTCCTCACATGGTGATCAAATTACAGATATTTATTTATTTATTTATTTCACTGAAATGAAAGTACTATATTTTAGTTCGATGATGTTTCCTTTAATGTCGTAAATCTTGAATGCTTTGGATCAAAGACTTCAGTTTGGTCTCTTTTTAAAGACACTTGTCAGATTATTGCTGAACTGAAAAAAAGTTTAAAGAAGTGAACTTAAAAAAAAAAAAGTTATAGAATTTTCATGTTTATTGTTATGAAAAATACACAAAACTATTTAAAATTTTTATATGAAATATATATTTTCCAAAACACTTTTTACTATAAAATTGGGAGAAAATCAAAGCCATAAGTCTAAACAAGTTGTGTTGCAAATTTTGAGGTTGATATCTCAAAAAATGAGCTTTTAGTAAGATTTTGTTTGGGCGCATTACCAAAAGTTTCCACTAGATAAAATTAGCTTTTTGTGCTTGTGAGTGTGTGTGTTTTGCATACCAAGTGCCAAAACCTTTAGAAAGCGCAAGTTTTGTACCATTTCTATAAAGTTAAAAAAAAATCTAAAAAACAAAACATTAGATTTTTTTGGTCAAAAATGACTGAAGAGCACGAGAGGGTTTGTTTTTGAAAGAAGTGTCTTCTGCTCACCAAAGATCAGATATACAGTAAAAACTGCAATATTGTGAAATATTATAATTTAAAATACCTGTTTTCTGTAAGAATATATTTTAAAATGTAATTTATTCCTGTGATATCAAAGCTTGTCAAGCTTCTAATTTGCTGCTCAAGAAACATTTCTTATTATTATCAATGTTGAAAACAGTTGAGCTGCTTCATATATTTGCATTAACTGTGATACATTTTTTATTTCCAGGATTCTTTGAATGAATAGAAAGATCAAAAGAACAGCACTTATTTGAAATAGAAATCTTTTGTAACATTATAAATGTTTTTGAGTCATTTAAAGCATTGATGAATGAATGTATGTATTAATTTCTTTAAAAAAAGGAAAAAAAATCTTACCGTCCCCAAACATTTGAGCATCAGTATATTATATAAACATATGGATGACAAAAAAGTAGATTATTTTAACCATTTCCCTCTATTTTACATCTTGTAAGTACTTTAAATCTTGCCTAAAATGGTTGTTTGTTTAAAAATCAGTTCCCCAAAGTATCATCAAAAGGCTTAGAAATATCAGGCTTTTGAATGCTTCAACTACTATATCACCCAGCTCTAACGGTCAGCATCTCATCTATGAATGTGTCACTGAATGGACGTCTCGATCACATCAGCACGCGCCGCGCTGAGCACCTCACACACCGCAGACAGACGCTTTACTAACCGTCCAAAGGAAGGCCATGAGGGATGTTTCTGTTCTCTATGTTGTTTGTTTTTCTTTCTGTCCATTGCTGAATTTTGTCTTCTGTTGCGTGTGATTTGAATCGTTTCTAACACTGACGGCAAATGCTTGCTTCCTGACAGCAACACACACACACACACACACTCTTCCCAGCAGTCACTCACACACACCTTTCATTCTGACCCAAGTTAAATCCTAAATGTACTGCTGAAGTCCCTAATAAATGATTTGCACGCTGATCTGCAAAACCTCTGATCTCAAAAATCCATAAATATCCATCATGATGATTATGACTTTGCGTTTAAATTCATAATTGGCTAAGTAATGATTTATCGAGCTCAGCGCAGAGGTTTTGGACGTCAGTCTCTGGTTAGCTTGGATTGGAGAAGTGTTCATGTTTCTGTGTCTCCTCCATGTTAACTGTGTGTGTGTCTTGGACATCCTTCTCTTCCTCCTCCCCTTCGCTCTGGCTCAATCCCTACTGCTGATATTGATTATTTTTCACAGAATTACAATCAGTGACCAATGAGGACTAACGCTTCTGGTACGTCTGTGGTTCTCTCGCCATTCCCCCTCCCTTCTGCATGGCCGACTGTCTCTGAGACCCTTCAACACGCACATACAACACGACAAACGCGAAGTCCAGGAGCGATTTATTAATCTAAAATTACTTACTAACAAGCACAGCTACTAAAGAAGAGTTCAGACGGTCAGTGTTTGTGATTGACAATCATTAGGATTCTCGAAAATATAAGAATGTTCATAAGTCAAATATTTTAAGAACATCTGTTTTTAAAGTGCCCCTATTATGCATTTTACCTTTCACGCAGTGTGCAATATAGCAGTTTATGAATGTGAAAGGTCTATACAAATAAAGTTAATGTCTCCTAAAAGAAAGAATTGATTCTGAACTGCTGAAATGAGTCGTCAGTAATTCCAGTCTCACTTCCTGTTACATACAGTACCGACCAAAAGTTTGAAACCACTAAGATTTTTAATGTTTTTAAAAGAAGTTTCGTCTGCTCACCAAGGCTACATTTATTTAATTAAAAATACAGTAAAAAACAGTAATATTGTGAAATATTATTACAATTTAAAATAACTGTGTACTATTTAAATATATTTGACAAAGTAATTTATTCCTGTGATGCAAAACTGAATTTTCAGCATCATTACTCCAGTCTTCAGTGTCACATGATCCTTCAGAAATCATTCTAATATGCTGATCTGCTGCTCAATAAACATTTATGATTATTTTCAATGTTGAAAACAGTTGTGTACTATTTTTTTCAGGATTCCTTGATGAATAGAAAGTTCAAAAGAACAGCATTTATCTGAAATACAAAGCTTCTGTAGCATTATACACTACCGTTCAAAAGTTTGGGGTCAGTAAGAATTTTTATTTTTATTTTTTTGAAAAGAAATTAAAGAAATGAATACTTTTATTCAGCAAGGATGCATTAAATCAATCAAAAGTGGCAGTAAAGACATTTATAATGTTACAAAAGATTAGATTGATTAGAACTGTTCTTTTGAACTTTCTATTCATCAAATAATCCTGAAAAAAAATATTGTACACAAATATTTTGTACAATTGTACACATTAAATGTTTCTTGAGCAGCAGATCAGCATATTAGAATGATTTCTGAAGGATCATGTGACACTGACGACTGGAGTAATGATGCTGAAAATTCAGCTTTGCATCACAGGAATAAATTACTTTGTGAAATATATTCAAATAGAAAACAGTTATTTTAAATTGTAATAATATTTCACAATATTACTGTTTTTACTGTATTTTTAATTAAATAAATGTAGCCTTGGTGAGCAGACGAAACTTCTTTTAAAAACATTAAAAATCTTAGTGGTTCCAAACTTTTGGACTGTACTGTACTTGCATAACAATGTAACAAATTTGCATAATGCCATCTTATGGTCTTCATTGGCTTCCCGCGAACAACGTCTACTTTGTAGTTGTAGTTGTATCCGAGACTGGAAGAGTGTTGTTCATTTTGAGAAGACGCCGTTTTCTGCGCTGTGAATCCAGATTCAGATATGGTAACGGCTGTTTAATTTCCGACATGTGTCGTAAGCAGTCAACCAATCACAACAGACTGGGCCATCTGACCAATCAGAGAAGAGCAGACTCTTGGAAAAAAGGGGTTTAGAGAGACTGAATCTTTAACTCTTTTATGAGAAAACGCTTCCCTGCCATTGACAGGATTTTTCATGTTTTCACTGTAATACACTAGGGGGCGCCATCACACATCTCCTAAACGAGTACAGTATCTTCAGATTAGGCTTGCTGTGATCATCTGCGTTCAGCCACAACTTCGGCTACATCACTTGCCCACCGCGGCACCGCCCCCTCCGTCATTTAGATTTTTTATAGTAATAAAAATAAATTTAGTTCAGTTACAGAACAGACACTACAATTAAAAACCGAACGCATCTGCTCAATTCAGCGCGAGCCGAACAACAGTCGCAGCACAGATCAGCAGCAGGAGTCAGATTTCATTTATCACATGACAAGAGTGAGGCGAGCTGACTGACAAGACGATGGCGGAAGATTAAGTTTGTAAGTTTGTAGTAAGTTTGTCATTGTACCGTTTTGTTTTCGTACGCGAGTCGATTCTGGCGGAAGAGCGAACTTTGACCAGAGCATGATGTATTGACGAACGCGGAAGCGCAGAGGATAGAGCAAAACAAAACACCGTCATGAATTAGAAGTCTAAAACAAGAATTTATTAAGAGAAATGTGGGAGGAGCTTGACTTTGTTTGAACCATGAGAGGCGTCGACTCTCACCTAAGCTTATGCTACTCCTACATCCTACGTCACACGCCGCAACGACTCTCTCGTGAACGCGCGGACGGACGTTACCGAAAGATAGTGATTCTAGTCTATAAAAGGTATAAATATGGATGTTTTTCTTTAAAAAACGCATTGCTTCATTTCAGAAGGCCTTTATTATCCCCCTTGAGCCATAAAGGATTACTGTTATGATGGATTGATGCACTTTTTTGGTCTTCAAAATCTCGCCCTCCATTCACTCCCATTATAAAGCTTGGAAGAGCCAGAATATATTTTAATATAACTCCGATTGTGTTTGAGTGAAAGAAGATAGTCATATACACCTAGGATGGCTTGAGGGTGAGTAAATTATGGAATTAAATTTCATTTTTGGGTGAACTAACCCTTTAAAATAGCATAATGGGGCATTTTAAGAGCAAAATGACAAGTGTCGGTGTTATCTGAAAAAGCGTGCGCATTATTTCCGTCGCTACTAGCTTGATGCAGCAGTTTTTCCATTCATTTGAGCTCCGTCTCCTTACGCTTTCTATAGAGTGAATGCGTCCTGTACGCACACATAATAATGAAAACAAAATTTAATTAAAGGTCTTTATATGTTACTGAATTTTGAAACGTCACACGTTTACGTTTATATTTGTGCATTTAGCATCCAAAGCAGAACAAAAGCAATTCATAGACTGATATGAATCACAATATAATCTTGCGTAATCACTGTGTTTATGACTGAACTTTGGTGTCACTTTAGAGAACTTGTGCACATCCCTATTAGTAATATTATGTATTATTTGTAGCATGCGTTATGTTCAGGTTAAGGACTTCTTAAGATGTATTTTTGGAGAAGTGTTTTGTGAATCCGGCCCCTATACACACAGCAGACAGACTTCTCTAACTCGTGTGAGTAATGCATCGTGACAGATAGTACATATCGAGACTTTACTTTGCGTATAAATAGGTACTACAGCTTTTTGCAGATCACATGCACATGCACACGTCTTCCTCTCATCATTCAGACTCTGGGACAGACGGACAGAATCTCTGAGATGCTGCACATTCCCTCAGGATACGAGATGTCAGACGAGACTCTTTACACAGGAATGTTGTGGTTAAATACGACTGAAGCTCGGTGATGTGTTGTCTGTTTTCACGGGCATTTCTGCTCTGAAACCCTCCGGTGAGGGACGAGTCAGAATTACAGTATTTTGACAGCATATCATGTTGTATTTAACCCGGAATATTGTTTAAGTGTTTATAGCAGATCTAACTAAATGTGAAAACATTTCCAATAGCCAATCAAATCCTTGTCCAGCTTAGACATACATGCATCTCGTATGCTGATTGGTGATTTTGCCTCAGAACAGATTCTGTAATGTGCAAACATCACGTCAGTTCTCTGAATGTGTGCATCAGGTTGGTTTTAGTTTCAGTTTTATTTTATTTTATTTAATCAAGATCTGAAAAGCCTTTCCTTCTGCAGCCCCTGTGCACTTGTTTTTTTTTTTTTTTTTTTTTTCTCGATTTTACCATCATTATTTATGATCCCTCTTACTAAAAATCACAAGCATCCACTCAAACGCTACACATGTGATCTTTAGGGTGAAACTGAACAGTGGGGTCAAAGGTTAAGTGTCAGATGCCCATGTTGTTTGTCTCCTCATGGCATCTCATTCTGTCAAGACGTGATCGATGAATGCTGTGACATGTTTTAAAACTTGATCCTGTAATGTGTGAATATTACTTTTTTTTTTTATTTAGAATAAAAATAACCAAAAATATTATAAAATTAAATTGATCAACTTATCTATCAGTTATGGATTAGTAATCAGCAAATGGAATTTGTATTAAGTATCTATTATTATTATATTATTATTATTATTATTATTATTATTAAATCAATTTATTTAACTTGTTTAATGTAAAAAAAAAATGCTATTAAGCTTTTTAAAAATAAATACATAAAAATAACATTAGTGTAATAAAAATATTACTAATATTATTAAATAATTATTATTTGATTCATAACAAATCATAACATAGCAAAATCATGAGATTAAATATGCTGAATGATGATGCACTCAGTAATTTATTGTATTATACTATTATGAACTATAATATTTCTCACATTTTTTAATTTTGACAGTTACCGACTGAATGTTTTCTGTGTGTGTGTGTGTGTGTGTGTGTGTGTGTGTGTGTTCTGTTACTCATCCATCTTCTCTCTGTGTTCCCATGGCAGCCGACGACCCCCGGCATCACCTACTCGACCCAACTGACCCACAGACTCCTCCCTCTTAGACTATTAGCCCCTCCCACACCCGAGACAGACAGCGAGGACAGACACGCCCACCCAGCCAGAACTCCTCCCCTTCCTGCTCCTCATCTCACACACACAAAAACACACAGTTCAGCCTCACTTGGACACTTATAGAGCACAACAACTCTACAACCCTCTGTCACAAGTTTAAGTGTTCATTTTGTGTAGGTCACGGATCTAAAACTCGTATACATGTTTGTTAGGCCAGGGGTTTTCAATCTTTTAGATGCAAATATGCAACATATATATTTTATACATATTTTCATGTATAAAGACCAAATTTATAGTGTGTAAAATTATGTATTATTTATTTGTTTGTTAAATTAATGTATTTATTTTATTATATTTATTTAATTTTATTTCTTATTATTTATGAAATTATTTTTACATATTTTGAAAACATTAGAAGTTAAATTCTGTGTTAAATCCTATTGTTTTATATAGTATTGTGTAGTATTTAATGCAATCACTGAGTAACTGTAATCCATTACTTTACTTTTTCAAGCGAAAAGTAATTACTGCGTTAGGGGCCGTTCACACAGAACGCGTTTTTCTATTCCAATGCACTACTTTTCCATTGTTTTTCCTATGTAAACGCGCTAGACGGACGTGTATGACCGTTACACTCACGTCTCGTGTCTTTTGCAGCGCCTTGCACATGAGCGCCACATTTTTAAGACGTCATCTCAAAGAATTTCAACTTTTACACGCAGCACTGCTCATCAATGTCAGTTTCTAAACAGCGGACCAATCAGAAGAACTCGGAGGCGGGGCAAGCGTTGCGAGCTTCTGTTTACAATAGCAAGTTGGCATGGGAACTGTTTTATTTGCGATTATTTTCTTCTTTTTTTTCCCCAAATCAAAAATAGTATCCATCTATCTATTCTGCTATTTGCCTATTTCTATTATTTTTTCGTTATTTCGTTATTGCATCACGTCTCAAAAGCGAGTCTCGAGACCCTCACTTTCTGCAATGCACTTTTTTAAAAACAATTCCAGAGCGCTTTCGCGTTTTTGACGCAAAGACGCGTTCTGTGTGAACAAGCCCTTAGGCTACTGTTTAACCATCCTTTTAGAGAAGTGCAGATGATGTACAACATTGTAGGCCAAAGCAAATTCAGAAAACTACTGACATATTTTGCGCGCAAGTTTGAAAACCC
This sequence comes from Megalobrama amblycephala, assembly GCF_018812025.1. Taxonomy (NCBI): domain Eukaryota; kingdom Metazoa; phylum Chordata; class Actinopteri; order Cypriniformes; family Xenocyprididae; genus Megalobrama; species Megalobrama amblycephala. The sequence goes on from NC_063047.1 coordinate 1,602,498, forward strand.
CTGTTTAGGAAATGTAGATCTAGAACAATGTTTTAATGAACTCAAACTCTTTGACAGATGGTTGATGAGTTTTAGATCACTGTTCATGATATTAATTCACCATATATGGCTCCTTATCTTAAAGAATAAGCTTGACAGGAAATGTTCGATGAATGGGTTTGATAAATGCATTTCTCTCTGATTTCTGTCACTTTATTTTCTGCCATCTTTAAGCTTCTTTTGGTTTACTGCCCGGCTAGCAGACGCTTGATTTCCCACTGTATATGGGATGCATTATCTCTCCAAAGTGTGTTCTGGAGTCACATGATAACTGCATCTTCTGGAATGTGCTCGTGTGCATCTGTATTTCTGTACATTACTTTTGGCTTTTTTTGTTTTTGTTTCGTATGTGTGTCGGGCTGCAGTGGTCCCTGAGCTCACGGGCCAGAAGACGACACCAAACTCCCCGAAGGGTAATAAACTTTCCCATAGTTCCAGTCATTCCACATGAGTCTTTCCATGTCTGCATCATGAGAAATTGTTTAAATGTTGAACCTTAAATAAAATATTAAGTCACTAGTAACACTTTATAATAACTTTCATCATTTATAAAATCATCATTTCCATAGTAGTTCACATACATTTCAGTATAAAACATGAAAATATACATAGTGGCCATAAACATATTTGGACACTTAAGCCACAATTAAATGTCTGAATGTCATTACATTAGAGTAAAGTGGTATTTCAGTAAATATGCAGTATAACGTTTATTTAAACAAAATAACAGAACTATATCCAGGCAAAGAACAAGATAATCTAGACATGGGGAAAACAAATGCAACACCAGAAAAAGAACAGAAGAAACACTGGGGATTACATACAGGAGCAGGAACAAGGAACAGGTGTGAGTGATTAATCATTAGTTGCTATAGAGACAAACTAGAGTGACAAACAGGAACTAAACCAGGAAGTGAAAACACAGGAACAATACAAAACTATATACTTTAAAATAAGAGTCCAAAACACAAGATGGTAATCATGACAATTAGATAGTGAGTTTTTTTTACAGTGTTTATGAGGGAACGAAACACAAAAACGATGTAAATGCAATGAGAACACATACATAATACATTAAGTATAGCCTATTCTACAAATCAATAAATATGACGTGGATGTATAATTTATGTATGTATTCATTTGTAGTGCTTATTTTTTTTTTGCAAGGGCTTGGTTAATCATGCTAATTAGAGATAATTAACTATTAACTAACCACTTTTTTTTTTAAGGAAACACACGTGCTTGTCATTAAAACTAAATCTAAATTATAAAACCGACCCGAGATCAGTTAAACCGTATTATTATTATTATTATTAGTTATATCATTACGCAAGATATTATAAACACTGAAAGGGGCTGTCAAACTCTTAAAAGTACAAGAAGAGAGCTTAAGCTACTATTTTCATTGAACACTTTGTTAATAGTGATGTTATTTACTGCACTGCGGCATAGAATAAACCAAAAGTCTTACCTGAGGTCGATACTGTGGGATGCTGAAGCTCCACAATTTTTCCTCATTATTTGACAGTTAAACCAGTCTAAAGTTGAAACACACAAAGTTTGACCATCGTCTCCTGGGGTGGATTCCAGTCAAAAGTTTTATTTTCACCATAAAAGTAATATAAAAGTCTTCTGAGGGGATTTTAACAGACGCATTAACCGTTTGGCGCCAATTTCCTTTTTGAATGAAAAAGGCGGAGTGATACGAGATGCGGGAAAGTAGTACCGGTATAGCGGTTTAAAATTTATTTTTTTACAGTCTATGGGTTTAACGGACCAGCGCTATTTTATTATATTAAATACAACACGTTTATCAATATTTAGTGTACTTGTTGAAGGTTAGTTAAAATGGGGGGAGGGGAAACTTGATTATTCGGGCATATTTGACCGCGTGATTGACGAATTAAGTTAGACACTAGAGAAAATGCTTTTTAAAAAGAAAAAAGAAGAAGTTTGTACGATGTAAAATGCTAAAACGGGCCTAGCTTCAAGTGTAGGCAAAGTCCCTATAGTCTTTGGTGTAGGTCATGCTGATGTGGAAGAAAAACAGTGTAAAAACGTAGTAAATAAATAGCCTACTAAAAATAACAATAAACTAAATGATAAATAAATTATTTATTAATTTTGATTTATTATTTAATGACAAAAAAAGGATTAATTCCACACAAATCATATTCTAATGCAATATCTTGGTCATGCGATCATAGACAGGCCTATATTTTTGAAAACATTGATTGATTTTGTTTATACAGTGACATTTAGACATTCTGAAGTGTGACTTTAGTAAACAAATGCTTTGTGTGGCCACTATATGACATTTTTTACTTGAATATAAATGAATAATCTGTATTATTTATTGAATAAAATGTTTGTTATGAATGAAAGTTTATATTGTAAACAGCACACATAGTACGGCGGGAACGTGGGGTTTGTCTTCTCTGCGTGTGGACTCTGAGGACACTTTCTAGGCTTCATTTGTCTCAAGTCTAACTATCTTTTTCCTTTTCTGCTTTCATGGCTCAGTCGGTCAAACAAGAGCAGCCCCGAAGGTCCCCTTCTCTCCACGTGACCCTTAGCACCTTCTTCTTCCCTACTTTCTTCTCAGTTTTTCCCCTCATTGAGTAAATCAACCCCACGAACACGAGCAAAAGAACAAGACGAAGATGTTTCCTGCTTCATCGTCTGGTTGAACGTTTGAGAAATGAGTTCAGTCTTCTTGGAGAAACTCCTCACATTGTGACCCATGTGAAGAAGGCGGCCTTTCCTGGAACAAATCATTCAGATGACTTCTCATGTATTATTCAAAAGCCATTTATTCCCACACTGCAAAAAAAAATCAATGTCCCAATCAGTATTTTTGTCTCATTTTCAAGTAAAAAGATGTTTATGGACTGGAAAACCAGACAAAAGCACTAATTAATGGAGTTTTTCGCAGTGCAAACGTTGTTGTGACAATGTTAAGCTTTCAGGTACGAGGACGTGTGTTCACCCTTCATCATCGTGCACAGAAATCATTCATTCGCTTAGTGAAATCTGAACCTTTAGTGGGGCTGGATTCAATTTGAGAGTGCAATATAATCGGCAGGCAGCCGTATCTACATGCATGTCATTAAAAACATATTAGTGCAGTTTCAGGGTGGACAGACGTTCGCTGAGACGCTTGTGTTTACAAAACCTGTTTAATTCATTTCATAAAGAAGTAGAGACTGTAATGCTACTAATTCAGGTTGGCTGTGTCTCTTTAAATGTCGGGAAGGTTTTCCACACACAGACTGTTTGGAATTGAATACTTGCTTACTGTACATACAGTATATACTGTATAATGCTTACTATTTTTAACAAACAGCATGTGAAAGTGCACTATTCAATGCTAAACAGTAGTTTATCAACTGACTGCATGTTTAATTCAGCAAGTTGTGTCCAGAAATCAAGTTATTTTTGCATTTTTCATGGCTGACCAGACAAGTCAAGAAATTTGCATTTGGAGCATTTGCATACTGTGCATACATACTATATACTGCAGAAATAGTATGATGTTCTGAACATAGCCACATATGATTAAAGGTGCTGTGAGCAATTTTTTATTTCAGTCACATGACATCCTTCTCAAAGACATATCAACCAACCCACAAATTGAACGACAGAGATTCTCATTGGCTAAAAAAATCGACTGTCCCGATTTATGAACTGTGCATTGAAATTATGCACATTTATCCTCACGTCTGATTTTCTTGGTTCATTACGAAAGCAAAAATGAAAAGACAAATGCTGGTCTATGCATAGAAATCATCACAGTTTGTTCAGATGTTGTTTGTTTGGTTGAAAATGAGAAAATATGAGTGCAACCCTACACACTGTAATTCGTAATTCTGTGATTTGTTGTAATAATAATATTAATAAATAATAATAAAGCCCTGTTGCTAATAGTTCACGCTCTGTGGCGTGACCAGACCGTCTGCGGTTTCAACAGTGCCGTATCAGTTGTATCTTTCTGTCTTCATCATTCACACCAAACCTTCCCCGAATCCACTCCGAGTCTTAGTAAATCCCACTAACGAGAAAAGAATTACTGTTATTTAAGAGTTCAAATGTTTGTCATGGGCATACTGTATCTTAAGTGCGTTGCGTATATTTGTGGTGCATTTATGCAAATTGTGCTTCCACTGTTTAGACACTAGTGTAGTCCACATGTACGATTATTGAATATTAAATTATTATGGATAAGTGATTTCTTTAAATTAAGCTTATGATCATGTGCAAAGCGAGAAATGGAGTGTCTAGAGGAATTAACCGGGCCTCTTTCTGCATTTGGACAGAAAGGTGAATCAATATTGAGTGTGTAACGTGTGAATGAATGGATGAATGAGTGTGTGTAACGTGTCCTCTGCTTGTCAAGCGGAGCTTTGTCGTCATTAAAGTTCAGTGTACCAAAACCTTGCTTTTGTGCTGTTTTTCTCATCTTCAGATGGTCTAAACTCTTAAAGTCTCACTGTAGTCAATCATTTTCTCTGTTAAAACTCATCTTTGATCACCAAAATGACATCTTTAAATGTATTTGCCTTGAAAAAAATTCTTAATGCCTTAAAATAGCTTGAATGTACCTTGCCTCATTTAGTATGCAGTTCTATGAATATGTAAATTAGCCCCACCTCCACTCACTCACACCAGTTCAAACCATGTTTTTGAGACTTTCTTTGGTTCCCTGACATTTTAAAGAGAAAATGCTCAGCAATGGTGCTGACTTATGAATTTGGTTCACATGGTTTGTCTTAAAGCATATTAAAAACACCACAAAGACATATAAACAACATTAAACACTTGATTTTCACCACTGGGGGACTTTAAAGATAATTTGTTGTAGCATAATTAAGTTATATGCTTTTGTAAATCATAATTATGACATGAAAAATCAAAATTATTAGATAAAAAGGCATAATGACGTGAAGTCGATAATGAGATCTGAAAATGTCACAGTCATAATTAAGAGATAAAAAGTCACAATTATGGCATACCGAGTCATAATTATGACAAAAAAAAGTCTTATGATGATAATTTTGACTTATGTGCAACAGTTGGGTTCTGGAAGTAAAAACTCCATTCATTTTCTCCATAAGGAAATTGAAAACTACATTACCCATGATGCTGTACAGAAAAATCCACCAATAAGGGAGTTGAAAAAAGCTAAACATGCCAAAAGATCTTGTTAGCTCTGCTCACTCCCATGAAGCACTGCGAATGAAGCAATCGAGTTGATCTCTCTACTAATATATATATATATATACATATACACACACACACACAGGTGCTGGTCATATAATTAGAATATCGTGAAAAAAGTTAATTTTTTTATTGTAAATTATTTTTAAAAATGAAACTTTCATATATTCTAGATTCCCTACATGTAAAGTAAAACATTTCAAAAGTTTTTTTTTTTTACATTTTGATGATTAGAGCGTACAGCTCATGAAAGTCCAAAATCCAGTATCTTAAAATATTACAATATTTCCTAAGATCAATCAAAAAATGGATTTTCAAGTTCAAGTTCTTTAAAGTATGTTCATTTGTACACTCAATACTTGGTCAGCAGCACATATTACAGCAAATGACTTGCTCCTAGCACAAATTACAGCATCAGTGAAGTGTGGCATGGAAGTGATCGGCCTGTGGCACTGCTGAGGCACTATTGAGCCTTCAGATCATCTGTATATTGTTGGATCGACTGTTTCTCATCTTTCTCTTGAAAATATCCCATAGATTCAGGGGTCAGGCATGTTAGCTGGCCAATAAAGCACAGTAATATCATGGTCAGCAAACCACTTGGAAGTGGTTTTTGCACTGTGGGCAGGTGCTAAAGTCCTGCTGGAAAAGGAAAACAGCATCTCCATAAAGCTTGTCAGCAGATGGAAGCATAAAGTGCTCCAAAATCTCCTGGAAGATGGCTGCATTGACTTTGCACTTGATAAAACACAATGGACCAACACCAGCAGACGTCACAGCCCCCCAAATCATTACTGACTTCAGAAACTTCACACTAGACTTCAAGCAGCTTGGATTCTGTGCCTCTCCAGTCTTCCTTCAGACTGTGGGACCATGATTTCAACATGAAATGCAAAATTTACTTTTATCTGAAAAGAGGACTTTCGACCACTGTTCACTGTCCAGTTCTTTTTCTCCTTAGCCCAGGTAAGATGCTTCTGACGTTGTTTCTGTTTCAGAAGTGGCCTGGTAGTCCTTTTCCTGAAGATGTCTGAGTGTGGTGGCTCTTGATGCGCTGACTCCGGCTTCATTTGACTCATTGTGAAGCTCTCCCAAGTGTTTGAATCAGCTTTACTTGACAGTATTCTCAAGCTTGTGGTCATCCCTGTTGCTTGTGCTCCTTTGCCTACCCAATTTCTTCCTTCTAGTCAACTTTGCATTAAATATACTTTGATACATCACTCTGTAAACAGCCACCACATTCAGTAATGACCATCTGTGACTTACTCTCTTTGTGGAGGGTGTCAATAATTGTCTCCTGGACCATTGCCAAGTCAGCAGTCTTCCCCATTAGTGTGGTTTCAAAGAACAAGAGATACCCAAAATTTATACTGTAGGGATGGTCATTTAATGAAACTCAAATGTAAATATTCCAATATTTTGAGATACTGGATTTTGGACTTTCATGAGCTGTACGCTCTAATCAACAAAATTAAAAAAAAAAAAACTTTTGAAATGTTTTACTTTACATGTAGGGAATCTAGAATAAATGAAAGTTTCACTTTTTTTGCTTTAAATCAAAGTTTGTAATGTTGTGATTCTCATCGTAGCTGGTTGGTTTAGTTCATGGCTTATAACGCTTTAAAGAAGACTTTTTAAAAATCCCTATGGGAAAAATGAATGGAAAACTACAGAAGCTGACAAAAGGGGGTGAGCGTTAATGCTCTCTATTGAAACAGGAAGTTGAGAAGGGACACAGGAGCTGCCTTGTTAAAGAAAAGTACCAATAACCTTTAGTATAGAGCAAATATTTAATGTAGTTTCTCAGTGAGGTCACTGAAAGATTGTTGTTTAAAATCATTTTAGCAGTACATTGTCATTATATACACTTGAAATGACAGCATTGCCCGTAACACGTCAACCTCAAAAAGAGCATGAAATCATATTTAAATCCCACATCATTAACTTCAGACATTAAACAGGTTTCGTTTTGCTCAATCAGGTTTATTTAGGAGGAAAATCACCGCAGAAATACTTCTGCTGAAACAACTCATTATTCCTTCATTGTGTTCCATCAGTCTAAATTAAAACAGATTAGTGTGTCATTAATTATCCCAAATAAATAGAATTCTCCTTTAATTCAGCTGTAGTACGAAACCACACAAACGGGGCGTCCTTTCTTCCCACACGATTAGTCTTTTTCTTCAGCAGGCAAACGCAAGCATCACTTCCATCCTTCTCCCCTCCATGAATATACAGTATGATACACAGTTACACTATTTACACATCTGTTACATCAACAAGCCTCTGCAAAATAATCGACGTGATTCGAAAATATCCGATCAAAGCCCCAAAATAATCACTGTAAAATATATTCATACATGAGAGCGCAGATATAAATGCATAAGCTTGACGTTCACAGATGTGACTAATAAAAGTGCTTCAGAGTACAGCAGGGTCAAATACCCCGGTACTGCAGACCAAACACAGTATTCAGATGTTCAACAGGCTTTCCAGTTATGAATATAGATATGCCAACACTTTCTATGAAGCATGTGTGTAAATATAACGCATTAGAAAGCAATGCATTCTGCTTTATAACTGGTTGAGTGTTTTTGTAAATACCTGTAAGCAGATTATAATACTTCTAAAGAGCTTCATGCATTTAAATGCAATGCATTATCGCTCTTTAAAGGTGTAGCCATGAAAGGAAATCTGCATTACAATTACGTACAAAAACGTACAACTAATTACAAGGTGCATAAGAACGGCTTCACAGAAAGTGTTATCAAATTATGCTCTTGAAAGTATCTGAAGTTCCAGCTTTTCTCACACAAACTCTGTTTTCTATCATCTCTGTACAGCTCTCATAAACTCACACTCGTATCATTCACTCAACATCGACGAACGACACTCTGAACTCTCAGCTGACCGCGTCATAGAGTTAGCTGCGAACAATCTTCAACATCTGACAAGCTTCGACTCGCACACACTGTAAAAAAATTAAAAAATGTTGCTTCAAATAAAAAAAAACAAGTGTTTGTGCTACCTTAAAAATTTAAGTTGAGTCAACTTGAATGTGAAGTTGTGCCGAGTGACAACTTGGATATTTGAGTTGAGTAAACTTAAAGTTTTAAAGCACCACGAACACTTACTTTTTTAAGTTGAAACAACAAAAAAATGTTTACAGTGCAGTCTGGGAAAAAACACAAGGTGCTCGTGAGTCTGTAGGGAAGAAATAATAATTACATCTTTCAACAAATCCCAATAATAACTTGCCGTCAGATGGCTCATATTAGACGCCGCTGACTTGTGTATACCTTACACTGTTCAGATCATGAATTTGCAGTTCTGATTCAGCTTCTTTTACGTTTCCTTCTCAATACTCTGCCCTACATGCTTTGCAAGCGAACCAACACTTCACAACCTTATTCTTTTAGAAAACACTTCATCTTCTTAGTCCAGACCTGCTCTATCATATCATATTATATGTGTGAGATTATTATGTAACAAGTTCACTGAATCAGTGAATCATATTGATATGAATCATCAGTGATCTGTCTATTGCACCTATATGTGATAAAGTGGACTGATCGATCAGGGAAAGGACACAAGAGCAGCGGGAACTGATATTCTTATGGAATAACTGGTTTACACACAAACCAAATGGAGCCGAAGAGCTTCAGAATGAATCAAATTTCTCTGTAGAAACCAGAGAAACAAAGGGGGAAAAACCCACGTGTCCATGTCGCCAAGCACCCAAGCAGGAAACATCAGGTGAAAAGATTCAGATTCGCCCCATCGGACGCACAAAGAGGCTTTCAGACCACCAGAATCTTGACCTCGTCGTGTTCGTCTGGCCGGTAGAAGAACGGGATGCATGGGTTTTCTCCCAGGAAGGGAGCAGGTCTGGCCTGAGGATTCTGGATCTCCTGCAGGAGCTGCATGATCTGACGGGCCGTGCCGTCTTCTCTGGGTCTCAGGGACGGGCCGGCCGCGAGCTCCGCCGCGGATCCGGGCCTCTCTGAACTCTGGGAGCGGATCTCAGGGTCTGTGCTGGACTGGACCGATGAAGACACGTCCATCGCTGTGCTCATGTCCAGAACAGCTGTGTGAACAGGGAATATCTTAGGAAAAAGGCAGGCTTAACATGATAGAACGTAGATTTTATCTAATCGGATTATGTAAAAACTGTCAAAAAAAAACTGACATCCTTGTTTCATTTATGATTCATAAACACTAGGCATGTGACGGTATCACATTTTCATGTTGCAATTAATTGCTGAAGCAATTTCGATATTGAAATAAGTTGCAAAAAAAGTGTTGTCAGTATAACAGGTTTAAGAACTCTTTTTGTAATAATAATGTTTAAATTTAATAATACAAAACACCAAAAATATATAAAGTAAAATTTTCAAACAGACAGGAAACACTTTACAATAAGGTCTCATTATTTAATGCATTAACTAAGATTGAGCAACAGCTACATTTGTTACAGAAAGTATTATTATTTTGTTAATGTTAGTTAAGAAATACAACTGATCATTGTTAGTTTGATCTCAGGTCCATTAAATACGTTCTTTTGATTTTAGTAATGTTATTAAACAGTAACTAAGAAATGAACATTAACTAAGAATAATTAATGCTTTATAAGTATTTTTCATTGTCAGTTTGGTAATAATGAATTAACATGTCTCAGTTTTACTGAACAATATCAAATAATCAGAACATTTCTAATCATTAGGGCATGTTGTAGTCCAGATTAAAGTATAAAAATGTTTAAGTTTGAAAATAAATAGCCTATTAAGTCTTTAAGTATTCAGTATTTGGTGCTGAGATGAACAACATGAATGTCTGTTTGAAGCATTTTAAAAACTTCACTAGCGCAGTTGCTTTGTTTGCGGGGTTTCCGGGGTAACCGCTGCATTTCTGCTGTTCCATCAGTGCCCTCTGCTGTCAGAGAGTGAACGTGCACTTTCATTCAGCGCGTCTCCTTCACTCGTTCAGTCATGTGCTTCTCATGCACATCTGAGCACGTGTCCCTTTGACGCAGAATACAGCGGTGTTGTGCATTTTATACGGTTGATGGGGAAAGTATTCTTAAATGCATTATAAAGATTTTATTAATTGGTAATAAATTATTATTTACAGTATTTTGCCCACAATAACAATATCGTGCATATTCATTATCGTGATATAATCGCATTACTGAATATCGGCACATGTCTAATGAACACGTGTGAATGTGCCGTTATACCTGGACTGTCCTCACTGTTGATGTCCATGTGTCCGTCAGCAGGCTGAGGCTGGTCTCCTCCGGACGGCAGGAGTTCAGGGTTACTGACGGCGCTCATGTATCTGCTGTACCACTCGTTACGCTCCCCCACCAATCGCATCACCAGGTCCTGCAGCTCGGCTAGCTTCACCTAAACAGCACACAAATAAACACGTGTCAACATCACGCCACAGACGTCACACCATCACAGAGCTGCTCCTTGTACCTTCATCTCCTCCTTGTCTTTGGCCAGCATGTTGATGTATTGCTCCTTCTCGAAGTGTCTTTGTTTCATGATGGCTCTCTGGTTCTGATACAGCGCGATGTATTCACCTACATGTACGACAGGACAGAAAATTCATTAGTAAAGAGAAAATTCCTCTAATGCTGATAAACTCAGATGATCAAACATCAGCAGATTAGTGGTTTGTCACTATTAAGAGCATACCGTATTATCATATACCGCCACATGCACTTTTCAAGCAGGTAAGAAACATTCTGCACTTTATGCATGTTGACACACAATGTCAGATACAGATCTGCTGATAGTGTGTGTGCAGTAGCGTCTCACCGATGGTGTCCGTTTCTCCTGACAGTTGAATGCAGCGGTGCTCCAGCTCCTCCAATCGCTCCTTCAGATCCACCTTCTCCTGCATGAGCCTGGTGAAACGCTCCTGGAGTTTGTCCATGGCAACCCGCAGAGCCTCGTGCACCTCCACCGGAACCCCGTCAGAGCCTCCTAAACACACACACAATTAGCACAACTGTTTTCAACATTGATAATAATCATAAATGTCTCTTGAGCAGCAAATCATCATATCAGAATGATTTCTGAAGGATCATGTGACACTGAAGACTGGAGTAATGATGCTGAAAATTCAGCTTTGATTGCAGGAATAAATTACACTTTACTATATATTCATATAGAAAACTGTTTTACATTGGAATAGTATTTCACATTTTTACTATATTTTGAAATGTGTACTTAAATATTACTAATATTCGAGTTATATTCAAATTTAAAAGGCATAATTTCAGTTAGGGGGAAAAGATTTTGGCTTGTCTGCTGAGGCCACAAGAGGGCACAATGAGATAAAATATTATTTTTTATCTCATTATCAATTTTATATTTTTATTTTATATATAAAATATAAATCCCCCACATTAAATTGTTAATTGAAAGCAATGAAATGACATGACTGTCACTAAAAAAAGTGCATAACGTGCAAAATATGACTGAACGTTTATAAATCAAATACAATTTCATATATTGCAGCATCATGTATTCATACACAGAGAAGTAAAAAGAGCTGAAGTGCCGATAACAGAGTACTTTTTGCATTTAAAAACATTAGATGCAGTTGAATGGGAAAAAAAATGCAAAACTTTTTAACTTTACATGGCTAAATGTGGCTTTCTTGTGTGAGACGCGAGTTCAATGGTCAAAGATGTCCGTCTAGCACATTTACATGGAAAACAATGGAAAGCAGTGCAGAAAACGCGTTCTGTGTGAACGAATTGGTTGCTGCTCCATTTCTGGAATGTTTTGAATGAGCAACGCAGCAGCGCCACATCTGGATAGGTAAACAAACAATATTAAAAAGCAATAATGACTCTCATATCATCATCGCATCTCGTGCACCACTGATAAACCTAACATTTGAATGGACTGTTTTTGCATTTTTATTTTAAATTCGACGAATATTTAAAACTCAAATTTTAATTTGACAGCCCCAAAAAAATCAAACGTGTGACTGAGTCTGCACAAAAGTGTGTGGAAGTCTAGGGGATTTCAGTGCAGTGAATGTTTGTTCTGAAGCTCATAATGAAGCTGCACCTGTCTCTGAGCTGTGATGATGATGATGATGAAGATTATGCTCGTGGCTCATGGCCGCCATCTGTTGCCGGGCAGCATGATGAAGCCTCCTCTCCTCCTCGAACCGGCGGCTCATCTCATCTCGCTGATCCTCCAGTCGTGACAGAGCCGAATGAATAAACTCCTCCTGCAACCATCAGACGAAAAGAAACAATCATGACAAAGTGCAACTTACTATTTAATGAGGAGAAAATGTTGGGTGGAGCTTGAGTTTATGCATGTGGATGTTATTGGATCATGAAAATTAAGCAATATTTTTTTTAATTAATATTGCTATTAATAGTATTTATTATTACTATTCATTAATATTGATTTTTATAATATAACATAATATATCCATTTTTGACTGTAAATCTCCATATCCAATGCCACACGTGTCAATTCAGTTGTTGCATATTTGAATAAACTCACCATTTCTTCTCTGCTCTCGAAGTCTTGTGGAATGACAATCTGTGATTTCTGGAAGCTCTCTGGGAGTGAGTGACTTTCCAGCCCATCACCTTCAAACATCACAGGATAATCATCAGTAAAGTCATTGTGTTAAAACAGATGTTTCTCGGACACACGTCAGTGTAACGCAGGACTCACCTTCGTCTCTGTGTGACGTGTTCAGGACGGAGCTGTTCAGGAGCTCCTGCACCTCCGTCTTCAGCTCCTCATTGTCTCTGGCCAGCTGGTTTAGTTTCTCCTGCAGGGGGCAGTAAAGCAGGATGGATTATTATCAAGCATTTAAAGTGGCAGGCTGCAGTGAATGCTTAGAAAAGCTTGTGAGGATAGTTAAAGTTCTTGGTTGTGAACACCAGAGAAAGCGTCACGGCGTTTACCTGCGCCTCCTGCAGCTGCATGTGACTCTGCTCCAGCTGCACTTTGCCCTGCACCTCGTCGTGCTGCAGTCGGTCCATCAGCTGCGCCTGCTGCAGGAACTGCTTGTGCAGATGTTCTCGCTCGGCCACCAGCTGCTGGTATCCGGCCGTGTACTGCTGCAGGTGGTTCAGATACTGATCCCTCTGTTCCGCCACGGACGCCAACTCGTTCGACTTCTCCAGCAGCTGATATGATAAAAGAATAATCAGGTTACGGTGGGGAAAGAGAGACTACAGCTGAGTAAAAACAAACAACCCTTTAAGGCAGCGGTTCCTAAAGTGTTTTGTCAGCTGAACCCTTCAGAAGTAAAATTATTAGTTAATATTTCAATAATTTAACAACACATTTGCATGTTCACAGTCAGTTAATGGTCACAATTAATACATGCAAGTAAACAGATAAAATATGTAATTTTTTTTTAGATGAACAACATGAATGGCTGTTTGAAGCCAATTTGTTTGCGGGGTTTTCGGGGTAACCGCTGCATTTCTGCTGTTTTATTTTGACTTTATAGCTGGACTAGGATTTAGGTCACTTTAGAATTAAAATTTCCTAATAATTTACTCACCCCCATGTCATCCAAGATGTTTGTCTTTCTTTCGTCAGTCAAAAAGAAATTGAGGTTTTTGAGGAAAACGTGTGACCTTTCCAACATGATTACGTCATGCGTGACGGAGCATCACAGAGCAGTGCAAGACGAGCATTTGTGGTTAAAAAGTATATAATTTGTATTTTTTTTTTGAAAATGAGCGATGGTTTCTCTAGATAAGACTCTTATTCCTCGTCTGGGATCATGTAGAGCTCTTTGAAGCTGCACTGAAACTGACATTTGGACCTTCAACCCATTGAACCCCAGTGAAGTCCACTATATGGAGAAAAATCCTGGAACGTTTGGGGGTTTTACTCACATGGGGGTGAGTAAAGTTCTAGGAACTAAATTAGCTCCTACTTCAGAGTAGGGTCTAACACAGCACTATAGGAACTACCAGTGACGTAAGTGTATGTTGATTGGCCGAACACATGCAAAAACGGACACCCGCCATTTTTTCACACACACAGTTTATAGCCTATATACTGTATTTACTCCAGAAACTAACTCTACGAACATGGAAAACAATGATAGATGGACTTCTCGAGTTAACCCTTTAAGACCTGAAGGCTGTTTTAGAGTTGTTGTTTTTTTCTGAGCGACACACACAAAAGTAAAGACTCATAACTCCAAAACTCTAGCAAGGAGAGTCAAAAGGTAGGTATCATTTGATAGAAAACATGTTAAATTTTAAAAAAAATTATATAATTTAAATATTTTTTTAAAAATATATATAATTTTTTAAAAATAATTTTTCTTTTTTTTTTTATTTGACATGGAATAACTCAGGAACACAATAAGATCGCTAAAAAATTCTGCATCTGGTTCAAATTTCGTGGTGATAGCATAAAGAATAGTTTGAAAAATTGTTGTTCATTTTTTTTTCCGCAGCCAGGTGGCGCCAACGGGCGGTAAACTTCTGTTTAGAGGTGCTTCTCAGCAATCGTTAGGAGTTTTTCAAAATGGTTAGATGCATTAAATAGATGAGATTCTAAGCTTTAAAATGATATCTATTATGCGTTATTCCACGTTGGAAAACGAACATGGATGGGTCCGGGAACATTGGATACACACTGCATCCCGGAGAGATGAGAGACATGTTTTTAGCCAAGTATGTTAAATCATTCCGTGAGTAATATCTTGTGATCAACGCAATATATTATATTGATTCATTTTAATCTTGAGAATCTGCTTTAAATATTGATGTGCCATTTTTTATGATCTGTGCATTTTTCATGAAGTTATGAGCACGTGAAATATACATACATGTATTCAGTTAGCGGCTGTGCTATTTTTGTTGTAAACGCATATTACTCAGACTCATTAGAGGGTGAAAACAACGCAACAGAAGCATGTTGGAGGCTTGATATGAAAGTTTAAAGTCTCTGGTTTTGTATGCAAAAAGAATTTTTGTGCTACCTATATGGATTCAATTTTTATTGGCTTTTAAAGAGAGACACGCAAATGGGAGCGCCGACGCTCCATCCGGTCTTAAGGAGAAAATCCAACGCAACTTTGAGTACACCAAGCAAAACATGATTGTATTTCTGCTCAGCTAGTGACACTGGACATCAACCATATGGCAAACACTAATGTTTTTTTCATATACCGTCTTTTTTCTTTGTGCAACAGTTCTATCTAATAAAATTAAGTATTAGACAGGCTGTTAAAGGGTTAGATCACCCAAAAAACGATGTCATTAATGACTCACCCTCATGTCGTTCCAAACCCGTAAGACCTCCGTTCATCTTCGTAACACAAATTAAGATATTTTAGATTTAGTCCGAGAGCTTTCTGTCCCTCCATTGGAAATGTATGTACGGTATACTGTCCATGTCCAGAAAGGTAATAAAAACATCATCAAAGTAGTCCATGTGACATCAGAGGGTTAGTTAGAATTTGTTGAAGCATCGAAAATACATTTTGGTCCAAAAATAACAAAAACTATAACTTTATTCAGCATTGTCTTCTCTTCTGGAATCCTTTCCATTGAATTGATTCCATTGAATTGATTCCACTGAATCCTTTCATCTGTCGTCGCTGGTAATGCACTTTTACGTTGTTGTTTTTGGTGATTAGGACATCCGCGACATGCACACTTACACACCATTTAAAAAATATAGCAATACCAAAATACAAACAATGTAGAATAGCTTGAATACAGCATGCGTCTCCCTCAGACTGTAAACGAAGCTCGGGCGCACCGGATAACACGTCAGCAGCGTCACTGCGGAGTCATGAACCACACTCCGGAGCAGAAGGGGGCGGTACTGCACCAATAAGCTGGATGCCAACCGCCGTAAAACAGGAAAGAAGAAGAAGCGGAGTCGTGAATGTGGATTGACAACAGACCCGGAAGAGAAGACAATGCTGAATAAAGTCGTAGTTTTTGTTATTTTTGGACCAAAATGTATTTTTGATGCTTCAAAAACTTCTAACTAACCCTCTGATGTCACATGGACTACTTTGATGATGTTTTTATTACCTTTCTGGACATGGACAGTATACCGTACACACATTTTCAATGGAGGGACAGAAAGCTCTCGGACTAAATCTAAAATATCTTAAACTGTGTTCTGAAGATGAAGATGAGGTCTTACGGCTTTGGAATGACATGAGGGTGAGTCATTAATGACATCATTTTTGGATGAACTAACCCTTTAAACAAACTGAAATATAAACTAATGAAAACTAATGTGAGCACTGTGTGCTCAGGCTCTGGCATTCTCAGTGGCGTCAAAATAAAGGTCTGACACACCGTCAAAATTAAAAAAAATAAATAAATTATTAAAAATATAAAAATAAATATTACTGTTGCAAATTATAATTGTACTTTAAAACAATAAATTATAATGGTACTTTTATGTTACACTACAAGTTACAAAGCTAATATTAAATTCCATTAAGAATTTAATGGAAAATTAGATATTTGATAGCTATAATCGCAATTCAATTTCTTTTTAGGTTTTTAAGAATGCACAAAGAATAGTGACTCAAGTCATGTTTTATCAACAATGTATCAATTATTACCATCAGGGAAGCGTTTAGGGTTCCATTTATGTAAAAGTAACGTTACAAAAAATAATTTGTACCGGTATCTATTAATATTTTAAGTGGTTGTAGGAATAACGTAATCAGTATGGCTCTCTTTTAACTGTGTTTTCTATGACATGTCAATTGTTGTTTATCACTGCGGCTTTAGTGTCCAAGACAAACTTCCTTGTAAAAGGACAATAGTATAACTAAACCTAATAATTAGCTTGTGATGTCATTTGCATCTAGACAGACACAAACCTGTTCTTTGGCATTGTGCAGATCTTCCTGTAGCTGACCTATCTTACGAGCGATCTCCTTCTTGATGTGCTGCTCGGACTGCAGAGCGCTCGTCAGCTCCATGTTCTCATTGGTCTGAAGGAGGAGAAAGGTCAGAGGTCATCGCTCAGAAGTAGCGTTCGTTCACATACGTCATCTTTCACTAGAGCTCACCAGCTTGACAAAGCCGTTCTGAAACTCGGCCAGCTGGTCTTTGAGGTCTCGGTTCTGAGCCAGAGCTCTGCTGATGGTGGCCTTATCGCTCTGGACGTCCTCCAGAATACGGAGTCGATCCTGAGCTTCTTCAGCGGCCCGTTCGGCCTGTCTCTCCAGTTCTTCCAGCCTCGCTTCCTGTTCCTGCACCAGTCGGCTCAGCTGCTCGTTGTCCCGCACCTACAGACCACAAGAGAGCGCTCAAACGCTTATGTAAGGAGTGTCTGCTAGGAATGAATGATGTAACGATATATATGCCAAGAATTTTCTGGTGATATAACCTGATATTTCCTTATATCATTTACAATTGTAATGCAACATATTTCAAATGCATGAGGTTAGAAACAAATGCAAACAGCTTCAAATGCAGTGGATCTCAATAAGGGGCCTCTGAAAACTTCCTTAAAATCATTTAACAACTTTAAAAAAAAAAAATCATACTTTTTTTTAATTCACCCTCTTAATTTTTTTTTTTTGTAATATGGATAATATAATACCTCAAAAAGTCATGTAAATTGATAAAATCATCACTTTCTGGGAAATTGGTGCAAAATATCAGTAATAAAAATCCAGGAAAAAAAAAAAAAAAAAAACTGTGGCACTGTCATGTGATCTTGCGTTTGGATGCTGGTTTTCGGGAACACAATTGTGCGAGACGCTTCTGGAGGGAATTAAACCAAATCATCCTGATGACAGCCTTTGACTCAGGCGTTTGAGAACCACCAAAGCAACATTTGAGATGCTGCGATATGATTGGTCCACTGGTTAATCCAGTTATCCAATCACAGACTCTGCTAATGCAAAGTCATGTGAGTTTTTCATTGTGCATCGAGAGATTTATTCAGTAAATGTGATTCCATCATAGTTTATACGCATGTCTTCTTATTGGATAAAAAAAAAAATGCATCCACCTCAATTGAGCGCACACGTTTTTTTTATGCACATCTTGCCGTTTTTTTATGCGATATCCCAAAATGTGCATAAAAATATGTGGATGGAAACAGCTATTGTGAAGAATGAGGGGGCCTTGGAGTTAAAAGTGTTTTGTGTAATGCATTTAAGAAATCTAAATATACTGCACTAGAATTGCATAATTAGTATTTTCACATGTTGCTGAAACATGCACAGTAAATGCATGACACAAAGCATGCATCACATGGTCAATGAAGGTCACCTGTGCTTGGTACTGTAGACTGAGAGTGTCTCTCTCCTGCTGAAGGCTTCTGACGGTTTCCTGAAGGGCCAGTTCACTTTCTGAAGGGCCTGAGACCTGTGACGCGGCCTGCAGCTCCTGCTCTTTACTCATCAGAGCTGTGGACAACACAAATTTGTCATGTTTCTGTCTGAAGAGTGTAAGGTTGGAAGAATTTGTCTTAAAGTATTTACTTCAAGTATGTTTTGGGCCCTTTAGGACCTGTTTTTTGGCAACTGGGTAAAAAGTAAGCGATTGGTTGTGTTGTGTTCAGTGTGAATGGGGTGGATCTCATGTCTTGTACCTGCAGCGTTCTCCAGTTCTGTGATCTTCTCCTGCAGCTCGTGGATCTGAGCAGCTGTGCTGTCCCTCTCCTCTGACATCAGACGAACCTACACACACATCAACACACGATTTAATGAAATTAATATATGCACTGTGTTTTCAAACGCCATCTCTGAATGTTGCTTATAACGTGCATTTGAGAACTAAACATGGCATTATTTCACCAGATTTGTAAGGAGAAGCACTTGTAGTAAAATAAAACAATTATTATTATTTATACACACAGAAAGTATGTGTTTACCTGAGACAGGAGCTGTTCAGTTTTGTCTTTCCACACTCGTCCCTCCTCCTGAATCTGTGCAGCGTACTGATCTCTCTCCACCTGCAGCTGAGCGACGGACTCCATCAGCTGCACACAGGAAATTCAGAATGACACAGGGAAAAAAATACAGACACAAATAATTCCCAAATTACAAGCCCTTCACACACCTGAGCCGTGTGAGCCTCTAACTGGTGCTTTTCCTCCAGGAGGTGCTGAACCTGCTGGTGTTCTGATGGAGGACCCGACTGACTGGAGAACTGCAGGATTTAATTTAACAAGCAGGAATTACTCCGTGATCTGTTGTTATATCATGTGCACAGTAAGGGCCAGATTTACTAACAGCTTGCGCCGATGCAAACACCCTATTGGCGTTAAAAAAACTACTATTACAACTACTGTCAATAATTAGTAAAGACACGGAGTGAAAAATGATTGCATATGCTTGCGTAGGAGTTTCCCTTTCAGACACAACATTAATGGGAGGAGAGTATTCAAATGAATCATACAACGTGATTTACTAAGGTTTGCGCTAGTCAATTTACTGGTATTTGCGCCATTATTTAATGTCCAAAGCAAGTCATTTTAGCAAATCCAATTCTTATTGATTCCCAGTTTCGATTTCAATGAAAAATCAAGTCAAACATTTAGATATCAAACATATTTATTCTGTCTTGCTTCAAAACATTTTGCTTCAGCTGAATACTATGAACAAAAATCATCAGCTGATTGGCCACTCAGAGGCCTTTTACACGGCACCATTTTCAGTTAAAAATGTATGCGTTTTAGCTGTTAATTTACATGACAACAGCATTTTGGGGGGCTTGAAAATGCAAACTTTTGAAAACAAGCAAAGACCATGTTAGTGATAACTATACCATTATCATCTCTGTGTAAACTACAAAAACATGAATGTGTGAAAACGGTGACATCATGCTAGACTTGTGCCGATATTCGGTAATGCGATATATCGCGATAATGAACATGGATGATATTGTTATCGTGGGCATTTCAAAATACCGTAAATAATAATTTATTACCAATTATTAAAATTTTTATAATGCATATAAGAATACTTTCCCCATCAACCGTATAAAATGCACAACACCGCTGTATTCTGCGTCAAAGGGACACGCGCTCAGATGTGCACGAGAAGCACATGGCGGAACGAGTGAAGGAGACGTGCTGAATGAAAGTGCACGTTCACTCTCTGACAGCAGAGGGCGCTGATGCAACAGCAGAAACGCAGCGGTTACCCCGGAAACCCCATAAACAAAGCAACTGCGCTTGGTGAAGTTTTTAAAATGCCTCAAACATATAACGTTATTTTAATCTGGACTACAACATACCCTAATGATTAGAAATGTTCTGATTATTTTTTTTTCTTAAGTAACACTTAAAGATATACGGCTTCATTAGTTAACATGTTAATTCATTATTACCAAACTGACAATGAAAAATACTTATAAAGCATTAATTATTCTTAGTTAATGTTAATTTCTTAGTTACTGTTTAATAACATTACTAAAATCAAAAGAACTTATTTAATGGACCTGAAATGATCAGTTGTATTTCTTAACTAACATTAACAAAAAATAATACTTTCTGTAACAAATGTAGCTGTTGCTCAATCTTAGTTAATGCATTAAATAATGAGACCTTATTGTAAAGTGTTATACAGTATGTTCTTTATAGCATAATTCTTTTGCACTTTAATCTGTTTGAAAATTTGACTTTATATTATTATTTTTTTTGTGTTTATATTGTATTATTGTATTTAAACATTCGGAGTTATTTTTGTTATAAGAAAAAAAAAAAACCTGTTATACTAGGACAACACTTTTTTTTTGCAACCTATTTCAATATCGTGATAATACCGTATACCGTGATAAAAGCTTCAGCAATTAATCACAACATGAAAATTTGATATCGTCACATGCCTACATCATGCACTTGAGTATTACATGTTCAGTCTATAGGCCCGTAGCGTTTCTTTACAAACTGACATCGCCATCTACTGGCCTGGCAGCAAAAACAACTAATATGAATTTAAAACATTATTAAAAGACAAACAGTCAGCAATAAAATAAGAAAAAATAAACTAATTAGCAATAAAACTAATAAATACAACTAACAAAGATGCAAATAAAATAAACAGTGTTTTGTTTCAGGTAGGTCTAGTATTCAGGTACAGAAATTGAAATCAAATTTAATCAAATGTAAAATAGCACAGCACAGTCTTCACTTTATAAATAAAATGAACTTTTGTTCTTTGATCAAAATTAATGACGCAGATAGCAGCTGGTATATTAGGCTGCTGTCACTTTAAGAGCGAATGCACTGATCCAATATACTGGTACACGTGTGTTTTCTTTCTCAAAGACATAACTATCGTGAAAGAGAACTTGCGCGCTGTTTTCTTTGCGCACACAGAAAGCCGCCTCTCAAAGATTGTGCGAATATTGAAATGAGCTCTCTTTCGTGTCTTCTTGCACTTGAATGGTTTAAAATCATTAAAATACGCACACAGGAATCGATAAGTGGAATCGAAATTTATATTTTACAACTAGTATCCGCAGAACTTTCCACTGCCATCGGCGCTTTTATGGGATTGCAGTCTCATTTGCCACATTTAGTAATCAGGCCCTAAGTGTGTACAGTGTTTTCTCACCTGCTGCAGCATATCGTCGGCCATCTCCAGCCGCTTACGAAGCTCATCAACTTCCTGTTTCAAGGCATTATTCTCATTTACTCTCAGCTTGAGCTGTTCAGAAAGTTCTGAGCTCTGCTGCCTGGACTCCTCGCTCAAATTACTGACAGACACACAGAAAATATTCATACAACATCTCATATTCAGAACTAGGTTTACATGATATGCTACTTCACAATATTCATCTCCTGGCATTTCAAATCTACCATTTCTACCTCCTTCACATGCAGAACATCTGTATATATTTATTTCTACTGACTGATCTGGATCTTAAATGCACTTTAATGCTGGTTCTAATCTAAAAACATACATTCATTCATTAATAACATCTGGTAAATGAGTAAAAAGCAACTGAACATACTTACTTAAACCTGAGAACCTCCAATCGTAGACTGTCTCTCTCCTTTTCAAGCTCTTTATTATGCTGCAGAAACAAGGATTTTTGAAACTTAATCATGTCTTTTAAGACAAATGTAACTGATAATGAAGACGAATAGAGGATCTGCTACCTTCTCGAACTGCTTCTGTTGTGTCGAGACTGTAGATAACGTTCTCTCTAACTCAGACACTCTGTGTTTACTGGCCTGCAGCCGCGAGCTCAGATCTTCTGCCTCGGCTGCACACAAACACACACACGTGGAGAGGTTAGTGTAATAAAAAGGTAGATCTCGCAAGAATATGTGCAGGTCATGAATCAAAAGAAAGAAATTACATTTTTTGTGAAAAAGAAAATGAAAAACACTATGAAGAAAGATTAGGCTTGCTGCTGAAACACTGGTTAAAAATAAACTTAAGTGAGTGTGCAGTTATAGTTTTTCTGGACATGTTTTGTGAGGAAAAGATTTTAACTGTTATTTTACACACGCTCACTCACACAGTCTCACACACTCTTACACACCTGTCTTCTGTCGCGCCGCCTGCTGTGTGTAAGACAGGGCCGTCTGTAGCTCTGATTTCTCAGACACCAGGATGCCGATGGTCTGAATGTGAACCTGAAAGTGGACATGCATCACACAAAACTTCATGTTTGACATCAACTGGGGTTTTCCTGCATTGAATTTATTTTGGTGGCCGTCTAAATGAATCTTCCCAGCAAAGATTAATTTGATCATTTAAAGTGATGATATCTGCCGTGCTGCAGTACCAGTAGCTGCTAATAGCCAACGGATTTAAAGGGATAGTTCACCCAAAAATGAAAACTTTGTCATCACTTACAGACGAAAACTATGACGAAAAATGTTTGTTGATGACCTTTTTTTCCATGACGAAAACTAGACGATGAGAGATGACACCAATGTCATTAAACGATAACTGTGACTAAATCAACAATGCAATATCGTTGACGAAAAAAGATGAGACTAAAATGTGGTTAAAAACTTTCCCAAAATCACTCTTTTGAAATCACGTTTTGTTTTTGTCGAATAAAGGAGACAAAACATTAGGCTACAGACTGTTTTTACCAGCGTTCATGCTTACGGTTGCCAGATTTCCAGAATTTAAAGCCCCAATCAGAGCTTTTCTGTTAAAAGAACACGTTTTACTTCATCTTTGCAATCTGGCAACCAAACACACACAAGTTCTCTCGACACTGAGGAAGAAGCACGAATTATCTGAAAACACAGACAAGTAAGCTGGAGTTTAGCGATCTTCATTTGAGATTTTCTACTTAAATTAAAGGTGCCCTAGATTATGTTTTTAAAAGATGTAATATAAGTATAAGGTGTCCCCTGAATGTGTCTGTGAAGTTTCAGATCAAAATACCCCATAGATTTTTTTTTAATACTTTTTTTAACTGCCTATTTTGGGGCATCATTATAAACGCGCCGATTTTATGCTGCGGCCCCTTTAAATCCCGTGGTCCACGCCCACAGAGCTCGCGCTTGCCTTGAACAGTGCCTTAAAGTTTACACAGCTAATATAACCCTCAAAATGGATCTTTACAAAGTGTTCGTCATGCATGAGGCATGCATGCGTCGGATTATGTGAGTATTGTATACTGTTACATTGTTTACATTTGATTCTGAATGAGTTTGATAGTGCTCCGTGGCTAACGGCTAATGCTACACAGTTGGAGAGATTTATAAAGAATGAAGTTGTGTTTATGAATTATACAGACTGCAAGTGTTTAAAAATGAAAATTGCGACGGCTCTCTTGTCTCCGTGAATACAGTAATAACCGATGGTAACTTTAACCACATTTAACAGTACATTAGCAACATGCTAACGAAATATTTAGAAAGACAGTTTACAAATATCACTAAAAATATCATGTTATCATGGATCATGTCAGTTATTATTGCTCCATCTGCCATTTTTCGCTATTGTTCTTGCTTGCTTACCTAGTCTGATGATTTGGTTGTGCACATCCAGACGTTAATACTGGCTGCCCTTGTCTAATGCCTTTTATAATGTTGGAAACGTGGGATGGCATATGCAAATATTGGGGGCAAATATTGCGCTGCTCGTTTGCTGACTAAATCTGCCACCAAAGTGCAGGCTGATATCCAGCAGTGGTTCTCAAACTGACGTACGCGAACAAAATGCTGAGTTTTGCCGTTCATTTGATTCTACTCCACCTCAAAATGACATTAAAGATGAATTTATTTTTGAATGAATTATTATTTCATGTATTTGCATGCAAGTAAAATGCCGTAAATACATGACATTCGTGGTCAAAACCAACTGCATCCACGGCATCAAATCGTGCTACATTCGTGCCGTTCTCGACAATATACTTTTGTAAAAGTGGAGATTTAGCACTAACGTTACTAGCATGAAGAACAAATAAAGGCACCGACTGCATAGAGATTTAAGATTAAAACTCTCTTCGAATCAAAAACATACTCTGTGAGATATTGTTTTTAATGCTGATCATATTATACCAGCAAAAATGCAATGTTTCCCGAATATCCACACGATTTCAAATGTGACATTGATTTTATACAACAGCTCAACAAACAAAAGTGTCATATTAAGTGATGGACATTTTAAACAGTTTTGTCAGTATTTTTACTCTATTTTGCAACAAAATCCACAGCAGAACTGCGGCACACAAGCTGTGTTTCGTGAACGAATCTGCAGCTTTGAACGAATCATCAATGATTCAATGACCTATTCATAAATACGGCCGCTTGCTTTGAAACTGAATGAATGACTCGATGATTCATTCATAAAACAGTGACTTGCCGCCACCTACTGGCGGTTTTAATGTAACATTTAAAAGTATCACTTTGTTTTAATCATCATTGTATTTATTGATTTTTTTTTATCCATTATTTATTTTATAAAGGGATTTATAAATGTAAAAAAACAAAAATGACTTTCATAGTATTTTTTTTCCTACTATGGAGGTCAATGGCTACTGTAAACTGGTTACCAATATTCTTTAAAATATCTTCTTCTGTGTTCAACAGAAGAAAGAATCTGTTTGGAACAACATGAGGGTGAGTAAAAGATGACAATTTTCATTTTTGGGTGAATTATCCCATTAAAATGCTTAAAGGTGCCCTAGAATTAAAAACTGAATTTACCTTGGCATAGTTAAATAACAAGAGTTCAGTACATGGAAATGACATACAGTGAGTCTCAAACTCCATTGTTTCCTCCTTCTTATGTAAATCTCATTTGTTTAAAAGACCTCAGAAGAACAGGCGAATCTCAACATAACACCGACTGTTACGTAACAGTCGGGATCATTAATATGTACGCCCCCAATATTTGCATAAGCCAGCCCATGTTCAAGGCATTAGACAAGGGCAAAACGTCTAGATCTGTGCACAGCTGAATCAACAGACTAGGTAAGCAAGCAAGAACAATAGCGAAAAATGGCAGATGGAGCAATAATAACTGACATGATCCATGATTACATGATATTTTTTGTGATATTTGTGAATTGTCTTTCTAAATGTTTCGTTAGCATGTTGCTAATGTACTGTTAAATGTGGTTAAAGTTACCATCGTTTCTTACTGTATTCACAGAGACAAGACTCGTTATTTTCATTTTTAAACACTTGCAGTCTGTATAATTCATAAACACAACTTCATTCTTTATAAATCTCTCCAACAGTGTGTAATGTTAGCTTTAGCCACAGAGCACTATCAAACTCATTCAGAATCAAATGTAAACATCCAAATAAATACTATACTTACGCGATTAGACATGCTGCATGACGAACACTTTGTAAAGATCCATTTTGAGGGTTATATTAGCTGTGTGAACTTTGTTTATGCTGGTTAAGGCAAGCGCGAGCTCCGGGGGAGGGGAGCACGAGATTTAAAGGGGCCGCAGCCTGAATCGGCGCATATTTAATGATGCCCCAAAATAGGCAATTAAAAAAATGAATAAAAAAAATCTATGGGGTATTTTGAGATGAAACTTAACAGACACATTCAGTGGACACCTTAGACTTATATTACATCTTTTAAAAAGATGTTCTACGGCGTTCTACAACATTCCTTTAACTTGTGATGTTTATATGTAAATATATATGTGACCCGTCACGGAAACCAGGGACACAAGTCGGCAGCACAACTCTTGAGCAAAATGAGAAAGAAGCATTTTTTTTCAAAATTGGTGATTTTCGTGTTTTTGCAGAATCTGTTAGTTGAGATCATGAAGAAGCCTTTCCGTGTTTGAGATAGCAGTATTGGTATATTTAAAAGCGTACATTTTGAGGTCGAAATCGGCTTGTTTTTCGGAGATTCTAGCACGCAGTAGGGGCGTGTCATGTCTGTGTGTATTTCCATACTGGGAAGCGTGGCTACTTATTATGCAGCGCTCCGGCTCTAGCTGATATCAAAATTCAATGAAGAACCGTGGCCGTTACACCGAAAATGTTTTGAAGTACTTCTTCGACAAGCCGGATGCTTATGAACAAGCGCTCACTGATTCTGAAAACGATCTGAGCGACGATGAAAGCGGCATAATAAGACATTACCTCTCTGGAGTGGGTAACGCGCCGGCGCATTTTGCAGGATTTTTTTCACATTGCAGCAAAACAGACTTAAAATACTCCGTCATTTTTTGTCATAGAGACATAAGTAATATATCAATTGAAACTATAGAATGTCTTCTTTTATTTGTGTACACTCAGAGTAAAAACACAATGTTGTGCTTTTTGTAAAATAAAGAAAACTAACATGATGCGTGATCTCTCGTCTCCCTCTGAACGAAGTCCAATCTGATAGTTCTCAGAAAATGAACTGTAACTTAGTGAATACTAATCATAAAAAAATTATACTTATGTCTGAAAAAACATTGAAATGTCACGTTTTAAAACGTGTAAGTCAAATCGAAAACAAACCTTCTGTGTTTATGTAATCTTTATGAAAAGAGAGCCATGTCAGAAGTCCGTGATTCAGCTCATTATCCGCTAATGCGGCCACGCCCACGGAGGGAGCGCTATTCAGACGCAAATTCTGAGTCAATGCATGCATTCATCGTCTCAATCGTGTATTTATTGTCTTGAAAAGTGTTTTGAATAGCCATAGTTAGCGATCTCTGGCCTCTGTTAGTCCAGTTATTTCCTGGATTGCCTATTCTTCTTTAACAGGCTTCTCAGGTGAGAACATTTCATTTCATGATTAGTGACCAAAATGATCACGGTTATCACAGAATCCTGTTCAAAAAGTCAATTCACCAAGTTTTATGTGGAAAACCAGCAAATAAAAAATAAAATTAGCATCAATATGTACTTTTTCTTTACATAAACATTAAAATAATAACATTAAAAATGATGGGCAGATTTTAAAGGAGTGTCTTGCAACATGTTATCTACAATGCACGAGTTCAAATAGAGTTTTGACAAAAAAGTCACATATTTCAGCCTCTAAATCATTTTTATAAAAGTCAAAAAAGATAAATTACTGACATTTACAATGCACATTAACCTTTATTATTAATAGTATGCGGTCCATGCAGCTTTACAGGGGGTATGGCTTATCTAAATGAGATGTAAATGAGCCCTATTGTCACTCCCAGCAGGTGAGAACAGGTGAGAACTGCAACTTTAGAGGCGTTTTTCTCCCTATAGAGCTTTCTTGATTGCCTACCTTCAAATGGCCACAACTTCTCCAAATATTATCAGATTTCCATGTGTCACACATCGTTGGAAAGCTTGGAGACTGCACTTTCAGAATCTGTGAATAACTCAAAATGCCCCAAAACCGACTTGTGTCCCTACTTTCCGTGACTGGTCACATATGTTCCAGTGTGATGTGATCACACAAACTGCGATCCAGATTATATTTGTGCCAAACTACCAGCAAAAGAACCAAATATATAAGACCTGTTTGAAGAAAATATGGCCAAATATTCAGTCGCTGACTGTTCCAACAAGCTCATCCTTGAGTAATTCATCAGCAAATCAGACATGACTTCAGTACAGTGTAACATCTGTTCACCTGTAGCTGTTCACGCATCGCTCCCTGCTCCTTACTGAACTTCTGCTCAAACTCTTTCCGCTCCTGAGGAGAAGAGATGATGCTCAATAGGAGTAGTTGCACATAACAAACGATTAGCGAGCAATATAATAACACTGCTGCCCGCTTACCTTCTGTAGTTGATCAGACAGCTCCTGAGACTGCTTCGTCTGAAAACACAGAACAAACACGGTCAACATTAAACCGACCTCTCACACGCGAGTATCAAAACAGATGTTTACTAGGTCACGCACTCATGTCTGAATAAATGCTAATCATGTGTGTTTAATAGTACGTGTGACTATGCATTCTTGAGTATTGTAATTGCATATTAAGCATGAATATTGAGACTATGTTGCAAACTTTAATGTCTCATTGTACACTGTTTTGCATGCAAGAACGTGTCCCTGTGCGAATGTCTCCTCAGGTATCACGGGACGTTCCGGACACACAGTCATGTATCATGCACACACTCTTACCAGTGTCTCGAGTTTGGACGCGAGCTGGGTGTTTGTTAGCGTGCTGGAGTCCAGAGCAGCTGCCAGCTCTTGGTTGCGAGTCTGACGTGGCGGCATGCACAGAGAGAGAGAGAGAGAGAGAGAGAGAGAGGACGAATGAAAGACTCAGACATGATAGGACAAACAGGCGGTGATACGGTGTAACACAAAGAATCTGTTATACGTGTAACTGAACGCTCTCAAAACTGAGTAATGTGGATAAACAGGCATTGGTTCGTATTCTAGCAGAGCGACATTAAGCATTTTACTCAAAAGTGAGTCCTTAAAGTATAAATAAATGGGATATCTCTATTAAAATTAACACTTTGATGCATTAAATGATCAAAAGTAATAATAATTTTACAAAAGATTTGTGTTTCAAATAAATGCGGTTCTTTTGAACTTGATATTCATCAAAGAATTCTGAAAAATAAAATGCATCACAGTTTACATAAAAATATGAAGTGTTTTCAACATTGATAATAATCAGAAATGTTTCTTGAGCAGAAAATCAGCATATTGAATGATTTCTGAAGGATCATGTGACACTGAAGACTGGAGTAATGATGCTGAAAATTCAGCTTTGATCACAGGAATAAATTACACTTTACTATATATTCACATAGAAAAAAGTTATTTTAAATTATAATAATATTTCACAATTTTACTGTATTTTTGATGTAGCCTTAGTGAGCAGAAGAGACTTCCTTTAAACTTTTGAACGGTAGTGTATGTGCAGACGAAACGAGTTAGACTGTAACTTATAAACTGAGCCTCTACCGGTCGAGCAGCAGGTTACAGATGTGTTTGTGAAGCTGAAACAGGATGTTTGCTCAGTGTAGCAGGAGATCATGTGAGCGCCCGGATTAAACACCAGCACTACCACGGGACACACTGCAATAACGCACATACCGAGAGATACACAACTAATTAATTACTCAAGTACTGCATAGCAGAGAATGTTTCAAATTTAAAAAAAATATATTTTTAGCAAGAAAAGTGTAAATTGTTCTTGATTTGGTCTGTAAACCATGAAGCAATCAATCTGGGATATAATTGTGAAAATGATATCAAGTGACAGACGCTCTGAAACAGCCAGTGCTGTAAACCCCTACAGACTTCAAGCTATTTTCATCGTAAGAACTTCAATAAGATTATCCTGCTCGAGTGAGATTAGTGACCGTTGGGAGTGTTCATTATAAACCTCTAGAGTAAACAGTACAGTAATACAGATCTGCACATCTAGTTCTTTTTAAAGAAAAGATGATGTTAAAGTTAATAAGAAGAGGTCATTTAAAAGTAAAACGTATTGAATACCTCCAGTTCCTTCTCGTTGACTGTCGGTGGATCGCTGTCTCCATTGATGTATGTTGATGACTGCATTTCACCCAAGAGGGAAATAAAACACAATTACACAAATGAATCGTCGTCTTTGGGGATTCAAAGCTTTGTCCTGAATCATTTAATCCTGAAATTGATGATATTTGGGCTATTTCTAAGTGTTAAATAAGAATTGAACAGCTATAATGCATAATATGTTTATTCTCTCAAGGCATGTAAATTAATGAAATATTGTTGGTTCAATTGAGAGGAACCATTGGTTTAGTTCCTAAAAGTAAAGATCAAATGAAATATAAATATTATACATAAAAATATAAATAATTTACTTTCTTATAAAAATTTAAATCTTCATTGGTGCATGTTAATCTAAAAAAAAATAAGTTGCTTTCATAATCTTTCATTAAAAGTTAAATACTTCTGAAATTATGTTTCTGCTGATGAAACCAAGCAGGGCGGGAAAAATAACATTACCTAATAACATTATAGCATCATAATCCACCCAAACACAGACATTACAGCAAGCAGACAGACTCACGTCAGACAGAAGTCCATTGAGCTGCTGGGAAAGTTGTCTCAGGCTCTCTGTGGACGACAGCGGCCTGCAAACACAAACATGAGCTCAACTTTACACAATAAACCATTTAGTGTTACGATGAACTAAACAAGCATTATAAACATATAAAATCTGAGGTTTTGTCATTGGTTAAGCAAGCATAAAAAACACATTTGTGTTGCTTGAAATAAAATGAATGTAATGTAAATAAAATAAAACATTAAAAAATATTTGCCAAAGCAACATTTATCATTTTAATTTATTTTAACTTGATGTAATAAATAATTAAAACTGAAATAAATAAAATATATGCTTTTTAAAAGCATAAAACTTACAAACAAAAACAAAATAATAATAAAACTAACTAAAATGAAAACAGAAAATAAAAAATAAAAAATTATAATAGTATCTCAATGAGGATGCTTCGACACATTTTCCACAAGATATGCTTTTCCGCCTTAAATTCAGGGTTATTATAGTTAACATTTTTTGTTACTTGAAATAAAATTAATGTTTACTGAAATAAATAAAATATTTAAAAAACACTTAAGATTTTTTTTATTTCAGCTAGTTGTCCAGAAAACATTTCTCATTTTAATTTATCGATGTACTAAAATAAAAACTGATATAAAATTAGTAAAAAAAACTATATATATAAATTACTAAAAATAAAAACTACTTCAAATAGTTATTAAAAACTGTAACAGTACGTCAGTGACAGTAAAATAACACTGTGTGAATCAAAGCTTGTTCTCTGTGTTTTTGTGTAAATATTTTCAGAATCAAAAAACAGTCTGTTAGTGTTTCGCTCCAAAACTCATGAAACGTTCTGATTGGCTGTGAGAAAGAGCAAACTCACCTTTTATCTTCCAGAGGATGTTCGTCGCCATTTGCGTCTGCAGTGTAATTCTGCTGGAAAAACATACAAATCAAAAACACAAACTTGAGAATATGCGCCAACACAAGAAACACCTGATAAAAGCAATACACTAAACTAGATAAAAAAAGTTTGTCGAGACAAACTTTAAGTTGGCTTGAAAAAGCCGGTCCAGAAAGTTTGAAACAGTTTTAAAAGTTTTCAGTTTGATAGTTTTAGTAATTTTGATAGAGTACTAGGGTGCTCTGTCTGGTTGCTAAGGTGTTGCTATGCGGTTGCTAGGGTACTCTGGGTGGTTGCTAGTGTATTGCTATGCGGTTGCTAGGGTACTCGGGATGGTTGCTAAGGTATTCTGGGTGGTTGCTAGGGTGCTGCTACTTGGTTGCTAAGGTACTCAGGGTGGTCGCTAGGGTGTTGCTATGTGGTTGCTAGGGTACTCGGGGTGGTCGCTATGGTGTTGCTATGCGGTTGCTAAGGTGTTGCTATGCGGTTGCTAGAGTACTCGGGGTGGTTGATAGGGTGTTGCTAGATTTAGTTTGATAGATAGATTTACTTTGATAGATTTAGTTAGATAGATAGATAGATAGATGAGTTTCAATGAGTTTCAATGGATTAGAAATAGTACATAGAATGGCACTTGAGTCTAATTGAGTTTTTGAGTCTAATGGGCTTCCGTAGTTTAAATTTGAATTTTGACAGTTGGAGTTTGAACAGTCTTGGCTCATTTGAACATTCAATCAATGAAAGTCAATGGGATTTTTCCAAGCTTTAACAGTCTTTTTTAGGAAAACTGTAAGTCGGTTCAGTTAGAAAAGATATAGCACACCAAGTCAGAACAGTCTGAAGGTCTGACCTGAGTTTGGAGTATGTAGAGTTAAAGCTCTAGGAGGAGTTGGAGTTGGAAATTTTAGTCTCAGAAGAAAATAGCATAACAGTAAGTTGGCTTTTTCAAGCCAACTTAATTAAATGACATGCATGTAACAGGTTAAAAACATGAGCAGACAACATCTAAACAGTTAAAAGACACAAACAGACAACGGCTGTGTCTCAAAGCCTAGTGATCTGCGACCTAGACAGCATCAAACACCCAGTGACGCTTCTGAAACGCAGCTTAGGTGAAGGACATCAACACACACAGACCTGCAGGACAGCGTTATCAGCGACACACTCGGTGTTAATAGCAGAAGCGGGGTTAGAGACGGGATCAGCACTGGCCTCCTCCAGCTCCTGCGAGACCCGGGTCACCGCGTCCACTCGATCCTGACGCAATACAGCGACAAACACGCATTAAACTCAGCTTTCACACACATACATCACATATTCCAGGCATACCCAATTCAACATATATTCAAAAACATTCAATCCCTGCAGGCACTAATGCTGCTGATTAAGACTGAAACATGAATCAAAGATGCATTAAAGTCAACATGAAACAGCATGTGATGACTGCGGAGTAAAATATATAAAACATGCATTCCTTCAGAACAGCGTGCACTGATGAATCAAGAGTCTGATTTCATTTAGATGATGCAAACGTAAACTTCTTCCTGCGATGATCTCACAGCATGCGAGGGAACACAGAAGAGCGAAAGGAAGGAGAGGAGGGACCGCGAGCAGCTCACCTGACTGATGTTGACGAATGGAGGCTGAGACACTCCATTAGTCAGACTAAGATCAGACACCATAACTTTGAGAATATTCTCAATCTACAGGGGAAGGAGAGGCAGACGATAAAGGAGAAGGGTTGAGAGAGGAGGAAGTAGTAAGAAAGTGATAAAGGAAGCACTAAGGAGGCAGGAAAGACTAGATGAAGGGTTAGCAGTGCATGAACCTGATCAACCAGCCATTGTACGCAAAACAGACCTTTCGCTTATAGCGTTTTCTGAATATTTTTTGTATATATATATATATATATATATATATATATATATATATATATATATATATATATATATATATATATATGTTTTTTTTTTTTTAAACTAACAATTAATATTTAGGGTTAATTTGTTTTTCAAGGTTCTTATTTGTGCATGTGATGATATGTAGTGAATTTGTTTTCCTTAAATGCAATAACAAACAGAACCAACAATTAATTAAGGACATACAAAAATAGAATATAATTTATTATATATATTATAAAAAATTCTATCATGAAATATGGTGTGAAAAAACTGAAAATATAAGATTTTAGGGAGAAAAAAAATAATAGCAAAGATTTGTATGGAAAATATATTATTAAATATATTTATAAACAAATATAATATAAACAAAACAATGTATACAGTACCTGTACAGTGTGCAAATTTAATTGTATTAAATATATTCATTTAATAACTTAATACTTAATCATTAAAGATAATTAAATTATATTAATATATTCAATTAACTAAATAAATGAAATAAAATTTAATTTAATTAAAATAAAATCAATTAATTAAAATCAGTACAAATTGTACATATATTTATATTTTGCTGTACAGCTGTTCATTTAATTAATTATATTAAATATATTAATTTAATACTTCAGTCATTACAGAGAATTTAAATGATTACATTAATATATTAAATTAACAACATTATATATATATATATATATATAATTATTTTTAATTAATTTAATTAAAATCAGTACAACAAATATTATATATTTTTATTTATTTATTTATATTTCACTGTACTGCTTTTATCTAAGTTTTAGTTCATTATTTCCAGGTAGTCAGTAATTTTAGTGCTTCAACTTAAACTATTAATAATAGTAAAACATTTATTTTATTTTTTTCCAGCTGTATTATTAACAAAATGTTTATTATACAATAACAAAAATGTTTCCAAGTTTTAGTTTTATTTATTTCCAGCTAGTAATTTTAGTGCTTCAACTTGACAAGATGACATTTCTAATTTTGGTTTATTTATTTATATCAAATATATATATATATATATATATATATATATATATATATATATATATATATATATATATATATATATATTTTTTTTTTTTTTTTTTTTTTTTTTCAGATTTATTATAATTAAAAAAAAAACAAAAGCTTTATTTTTTTAACAGAACCCTGGATCAGACCATCTGTAATTAATCTCTGAATAATGACTGTTTACTATTGTCTTTTTACAGCAGAAATGAATTCTGTTTGCATCACAGAATCATTATTTTCCTGTTTATCACTGTGAAGCTGCTTTGAAACAATCTGTACTGTATGAAGCACTGTGGAAATAAAGGTGAAGTGACCTGTAATTACTGTTCTGCGTCAGTGCAAACAGAGCCAATTAGAAAAAACGAGAAACCCAGACCTGTTTAAAACAGTAGGACTAGATGCTAAAACAGTCCCTCAAAATGGTGAAGAGGAAATATAATTCATTACATGCAAAAACGACAAAAACCGATTAGATCCTCAAACAGTTCCTGAAACGAGGATTGATTCCTGCCGTGGGAAAATACCACTAACTGATCAGTCAAAAGACAAACAAATCCCAACAAAGACACAGACAACATTCAATCGCATCCAGCCGGCGAAGCACTGATTTCACAGCATAGACAGATTACGCACCTGACTCACATTGTCTGGAGAGCGTCTGTCAGCAGGTGCGTCCGTCTGATCGCCGCCTTTCACTTTCCTCTTCTTCTTTGGTCCAGCACTTCCTGTGGATGGGATCGTCTTCTGTTGAAACTCCTTCAGCTGCAGAAGAAAAGAGCAGGAACGTTAAACACACAGGCTATGTTTGATATCAAATATATAACATATAAAAGCTACAGTGTCAGTCGTATATGAGTGCAGATCGTTTCACAACAAAAGAATGTAAAGCTCCGCTTTCCAGAAGTGGGCGGAGCTTTAACAGCTCAACAACAACAAAGCTGGAGAATCTCACGCAGCCAAAATGAGGATTGTCAGTAACGGTGTTCAGCCTTACATTGTTCAAACCGGAGTCGACACTGATGGAGAGACTCAGGAAGAAGTTACAACTTTTAGACGTTTCTGAATGGTTAGTGGATAAATTGATGTAGTTGCTGTGGAGTTGATTCAACTCATCCACTAGCATGTGCCGTCATGTTCATCTTTTGTGTTGAATTGACCCTCGTTTGTGAAGCAGTCCGGCGTAAAATGACGGCATGTCAACAACACTCTACTACAACAACTCTTCCTCTTCTCTAAAGCAGCCCAACATGGCCCCGCCCCCTTTGTTGTGTGTTCTCAGGGGCGGGGTTTATGTAAATTTTGTGGTTTGTGATGTCACAAACCTGGCAAGAAGCTCATTGTAGTCCCTACCAGCCTTAAAAAGCGATTTCTATAAAAGAAAATATCTCCTTTGCATTGAACTTTGAGTGTCGTAACTTTGCAGATGTTGTTTATGATCAAACAGCAACATTACACAATAACTAAAGTTAAAAAAAGTCATGTTACATGCCATTTCTTTGTAATTAATAGTGAAATTTACTAGCAATTTCGGAGTGAAAACTGTTTCTGCACCAAAATTTTGTTCAGCTGCTGTTTAACTAAACCAAACATCAATTCACCACTGACAACTCGAGTCAATAATCTGTCCTAATTCTGCCACAGTTTAAACACACTGGCTTGAATACATTGTGAACTACAAACTAAATCAAGATAACAAAATCAAGTTCCACTGCACCAGTGACACAACAGATACAGTCAGAGATGACAAAAAACAAACTGCACTTTCTGTTCACGAAGAAGCTCCCGTCCAGTCCTGCGATATGGAGATTGAACACACCCTCGCTCTAGTAGGTCAGATTTGTGATTCAGCTGTCATGGGACGAATGGATCTAAATCAGCTCTCATATGACAGAGACACAAGTTGATTTTTTTAAGACGTGTTGTTGGCGTTCCTGGCCACAGATAGCAGCTGTTCCTCTGGCGGGTGTATATAACACTTAATATTCAGTAGTACTATCAATTGGACTGCACTGACACTATTAGATAAGAACAACATTTGAACTCTGTCTTTTTAAAGCTCATATTTGATGACATTTGCATTACTGAGCCTCTCTTATTTTCTGTGAAGATGCTTTGAAACAATCTGTATTGTATAAAGCACTATAGAAATAAAGCTAGTGTAGCTACCTACCTAGGCAGCACTTTTAGTGCACTCACATGCATCATTGCACAAAAACACTAATAACCATATTTGATCTGTCATTTAATCAATTAAACCTCAGACATAAACCACAATAAGGGGGTCTAAAACCAATTAAACCTATTAGTTAAGCACTTTTACTGTTAACAAAAACAATCAACCAGCTGTTTCAATTAGAACTGTCATTTAATCTAGTAAGCTAATTGTTTAAAGTCATGAACAACATTCAATTCACATTGTTATTGTTGTTTTTAATTCTGTAAATGACGCCAAAACACAGAGGCTAACAACATTAGCATGCCAAGTTACACTGACATCCACCCACAGACACTTTTATCACATTTCTGACTGGTTAAAATCGTTATAAACGCGAGTAGCGAGACAAACTCTAATGAGTTAATATTCCGGCTTTATCTCGGCTCAATCCCCGAGCTTTCCTGACAGCCGCGCCCGTCTGAGAGTGCTGGCAGCCGGATGCGGGCCCGCGGAGAGGCCGGTAGACGTGGAATGTCAACATGACAGATGGGACGCTTACGCTCCGACGCGATTCAGCTACAATCGACAGATGTCTTTTGTTACAAAAAGAGTGAAAGATCATGTCAAAGTACATAAATGTACCTTTTTCTTGGCTGCAGCGAGCTTGATTTGCCTGTTCTGGTCCGCCATCCTCTCGCGCAGCTGAGCGAACGGCACCACGTCATCAGATGATCCGTGCGCGTGTGTGTGCGCGCGCGTGTCAGAGAGAGAGAGAGAGAGAGAGAGAGAGAGAGAGAGAGAGAGACGCGTATGGAAACCCATTTCCGCCACACTAATGATTTAAAAATATATATGAGGTCGAACATAATATGAGGTCGAAATTATGATATAGGCCTACTAAGTAAAAATTATGAGATAAAAAGTCGAAATTATGACTAAAAATATCATATTTATATACGGTGACCGTGAGGGGACATTTTTCATTTGTAGTTTAGATTTCTAACAGCACTGTTGTCATTTTTGCGATTTGTAAGGCCATACTTGTAAATCATTAACGCACAAGACCCTGACTGTTTTTTGTTAATTGTATTTAATAGATTACACTTTAACTAAAAGTTTTCGTTGCATTTCACCGTTTTGACCAGCAGGCGTCAGCAGCGCGTGTCGTTTCGAGCGCTTCAAAACTGAATCATTTTGTGTATCAAGTGATTCAATTGATTCAAAGATTCGAAAAGCTTCTCTCATCTGTAATGGCTGCATCCGAAATCGCATAATCTTTTGAGTATGTGCTTATTTAGAATAAGTAATTACTTCACGGCTATGAAGTTCCATTTATGGTATTATTTACATATATTTACATTAATTTACATACTACGTGTAAGGCCATAGAAGGCATTGGGACTGGTTTACCTCTTAAGAGAAGGATCATTTTTATATTTTGCTCAATGAAATAAACTACTAAAACAAACTTTGTAAATAATTTAATAATCAAAACAATGTTAACTAATGGATGGAACCATACATGAAAAAAAAAAAAATAGTATTACTATTTATAAATATATAGTATTTATCATAAATTACTATAGTATTTTTTATGGACCCAAGACGAGGTCTGAAACTGCACCATGTTCCGCCATTTGAATAACGCTGCTATAAAGTATAAATATGAGTAGTATGAATAATAGTACATTCACCATGTTGTCATTATCATGTGACCTACCAGCGTATGATTCAGCCAATGGGGTGAGTTTGGGGCGGGGCTACCAGTTTGTTCAGCCAGTGGCAGATAGGGGGAGTGTTTGAAACCTGCTGGACTTCAAGTGAAAGTTCTCAGATCTGATAATTACTTTGGATCATGCTTGTCTATAACAAATATCATCAGTTGTCATTATGAGAGAAGATTCCTGGGAAAGAGAGTGATTCTGACACACACTGAGAGAGAAAAGGTGGGCCGCATCAAATAAAAAAAAATATAAAGGGTTATTATGAGGTTGTACACTGTAGCTCTGGATTGTCCAATCAGCATCCAGGACCACAACTATCAGTTTTATAATAATGAGCGTTTGTGCTGTTTGATATCAAATGACCAGGACAAAACCTTATTTTTAGAGAATGGTTTATTAATTCA
This sequence comes from Megalobrama amblycephala, assembly GCF_018812025.1. Classification (NCBI taxonomy): domain Eukaryota; kingdom Metazoa; phylum Chordata; class Actinopteri; order Cypriniformes; family Xenocyprididae; genus Megalobrama; species Megalobrama amblycephala. The sequence goes on from NC_063047.1 coordinate 1,641,272, forward strand.
TTGGAACAGAAGCAAAGTAATACAATATTTTAATCAGCAATTATAATTGTAATTCAGTCTGTGTTATGGTTGATTTGATTATTAATGATCAGCAATTTATTGCTTACTGAACAGATTGAAACATGCAGAAAAAAGTTTAACATATTCAACAGAAAATTAACATATTGCTCTGTTCAGACAATAAATCCCACCTTTCATTTCAGCATTAAGTGCAGCTGTAAACATGAATTTACATTTGAAAAACAAAAGAAAGAGTGAGAACTTTTCAGAACGCTGCACACCACTGATATTTATTATTCATTATTAGTGTATTTTTGGCCCTATGGCGAGGCGGATCTGCTCCAGCAGATTGTCTTTGTTGTTTGTGATGTTTTTTCCAGCGACCTCCATAAGATCAGTGAACATGTCAGCGCTGTAAGGACCTTGAAAAGTGTGATATTTTTTTTGGTAGCCCTCAATATCATCTGAAGAAACATGAACACACTTAAATCAGAACACAGTTGATATTTCAGTTTTATTCAGGACATTGTAAGACTTTAACTTGCCTCCACAGTTGACCACATTAAAGAGAGGGATGTGGATCAAGGTTGGAGTGTTTTGGCCTTTGAACACATAGAAGTCCTTCGGTTTCTTTACGTCTTCACTGGGAATGTTGACCTCAGGGAAAGGGATCTTTAGTTCCTTGCACCTCTTGGCAGCTTCCTTCACCGTCTGCAGTGGAAAAGCATCACAATATTGTTTGATTAAATTTAAGTAGTTATTCACTGAAATCATCAGGATGAGAACCCCCTTCTGAGATAAATGATAATGTTAACAGATAGCACTCTCTAGGTATCATAAAAGAAAACTCTTGCACTTATTTTAAAATGGTTTTCGGATGAACAGCTGCTCTGACTTACGCCTCTGGCTAGTGCGGTGGACGTAAATCTGAAGAGCACAAACTGGACACAGTAAGTGGAATCTCTCATGCTCTGGCTAAGTGAAAAGTGAAGGACAGAAGTCTTCATGTATGACCAGATGTATGGTCGAAAATTAAACTTTTGGAAGATATCTGGGTGCGGGTGCAAAATATCCTTAACCAATCCTGGGGCAAAGTCTAAGCAGGATGGTGGAACCGACAGAATCTGCAAATCCTCTTTAATGATGAGATAGCCATAAGGAAAACCATCTCAAGAGTCAGAAGCTTGACTGGCGCTGACTCTAGTGGTTCAAAGGGGTTTCAGCGATCTCAGGTCCATCATTTTCGTACACCTGGAACAACGGCATGGTGTGCAGAGCAGCACCAGCCTGACCACTGCCTAAAAAGCCTTCCCTAGACAATGTTGTTCTGCATAGTCTGGAGAGAAGTACAGGCTTTTTTAATGATGATGCACAACCAGAGAAGAAATCTCTTCCACCTGGGGCATCATCATGTACCTGTCACAGAGTCAGATCACATCGCTCCTCAAGGGCTGGCCAAAGTCTCTGTCCTGGACTCCATCTGCCCAAGAAGCCTTCCACCAGCTCCAGGAAGCTTTCCTCACCGTTCCAATTCTGGTACACCCCAATCCTGATCTCCATTCATCATTGAAGTTGATGCCTCATTCACTGGGGTCAGGCGGTGTTGTTACAGTGGCAGGGTGATCCTCCACAACTCCATCCATGCGCCATCTACTCCAAGAAGCTATCCCCAGCGGAGCAAAACTATGACATTGGGAGAAGCGAAGCGACTAAACCCTCGCCAGGCCCGCTAGGCTCTCTTCTTCACCAGGTTTAATTTCATGGTATCCTATTGCCCTGGAAACAAGAATTGTAAGGCAGACTCCCTTTCGCGTTTGCACCAGCCCGATCCAGAATTCCAGAATTCTCCTCTCCTAAACCCGTCCTTCCTCCAGCCATGATCGTCAGCCCTATCCTATTCAACTAACGCATTTCCCAAGCTAATCTCTCAGAACCTGCTCCGCCGGGAGGTCCTGAGGGGCTCCTCTATGTTCCACCGGCCCATCGTCAGCCCCTCATGGACTTATCTCACACATCTCCGGGCTCTGGACACCCAGGCAGTTCACTTACTCTCTCGCTCCTGCGTCAACACTACTAGTGGCCTTCCATGACTTCAGAGGGTGCTCAGTCTGTGCTATTGCCAACACCCCTAGGAGACTTTCCGAGGGCAAGCTGGTCCCATTACCGATTCCTCGCAGACCCTGGTCTCACCTGGGAATAGACTTCATGACAGATCTCCCATCATCGAATAATTACACCTGTGTGTTGGTAATAGTGGATCAATTCTCCAAGGCCTGTGAGCTCGAAGCATTGTTCACCAACGTCTTCCATCATTTTGGCATCCCTGAAGACATCGTCTCTGACCACGGACCTCAGTTCATATCCAGAGTTTGGCAAGCCTTCTTCAAGCTCTTAGGAGTGTCAGTGAGCCTATCATCCGGATACCATCTACAGACCAATGGCCAGACAGAGTGCAAGATCCAGAAAATTGGGAGATTGTATTGAGAAATTGTATTGCCACCGGAACCAGGACAACTGGAGCCAATTCCTCCCCTGGGTGGAATATGCCCAAAACTCCCTTTGACAGACCACCACAGGGCTCACCCCGTTCCAATGCATCCTGGGCTATCAACCACCTCTGTTCCCCTGGTCGGGTGAGCCCTCCGAGGTTCCAGCTGTCAACCACTGGTTCCAGCAGAGCGAGAGAGTTTGGGACTCAGCTCATGTCCATCTCCAGCGGGCAATACAGAGACACAAGAGACATGCAGACTCCAGAAGAGCTCCTACTCCTCGCTACTATCCTGGCCAGAAGGTATGGCTCTCTACGCGGGACATCCATCTCCGACTGCCCTGCCGCAAGCTGAGTCCCCGGTACACAGGTCCATTCACCATACAGAAGCAGCTACCATCTTCTCCATCTACCGAGTGTGGGCCATCCTCGACTCGCGACGACAGAGTCCCCGACTGGAGTACCTTGTCGACTGGGAGGACTATGGCCCGGAGGAACGCTCCTGGGTCAACCGACAGGACATCCTCGACCCCATGCTCCTCACACAATTCCACATCCGGACTGCCCTGCTCCCCAGGGTCGAGGTAGACCCCGTCGTCATCGTCGCCCCTTCTGGTCCTAAGGAGCCGCCCTTGGAGTAGGGGGTACTGTCACGGAGTCACAGCCAGCACCCACCAACACAAACACATCGTCACCAGATCTTCATGCTCCACCCACTCATTCGCAGTCTCCCGAGTTCTAATCACCTGCACCTGCACATCATCAGACACACTATAAAGACTCACATTCCCTGCACTTCTGTGTCTGGTCTCATCATACGTACCTGGACTACTTACCTGCTACTTATCTGAGCCATCCGGATCTTCTTTGGTCTGTTCTCCATTCCATTGTTGATTTCATTCCTGCAAAGAGACATTCTACTATTACCATTTCAGCTAAGTGACTGTTCTAAAGTGCTTGTGCCTATACTCACCTGCATTCTCTGTCTGCCAGTTTCTGTGCCTCTGTTCTAATAAACATCCTGTTTTACACTTACCTGTCTGCCTCCATCTGTGTCCTGACAGTACCCCTGTGCCTTTGCACTGACGATAGATGAATTAAATCGAAGTTGAGGGCACAAAGACACAAAAGGAGTATGGGTTATTCCATGAAGATCTGGAAAAAAGGGGAGGGACCATCTCTCTGGGGTTTCCCCTTAGCCACCCGACAGAAATCTTGTCTTCTAATTTAACTCTTGTTCCTGTGGCCAGTCTAACTGAAGATTGTCCACACATGAGTGATAACCTCGAGAAGCTCATTATATAATCTGTCGTCATGTGATGAACGCTCAGAGGCAGAGCATTCGAAGACCATTTCCCCAAGAGAGCTTGTGTCTTCAGCCTGGTCTGAAGAAGCGCCGGGGCACACTTCAGAAGCGGGCTCAAGGAACACGTGATCTGGTGAAAGAGCAAGAGAATGAGGAGGACCCGTCTCTTGACCTTCACTAGATCGACACGCAAGCCCCAAGAATGTAATGTCGAGGATGCTCAGGCACGCTCTTGATCTCTTGACATATGCAAGCCTGGAGCAGAGCACTTTAATAGGAAATGTTTCACAGTGCTCACACTCTGTGTCCCTGAGGCACAATAAAACGTCTTTCCCCTAGACATTCAATACAGAATTCATACAGATCATTTTAGGTTAGTGTGAACTCTAGGTCACGGATGTCATGAAGAAAAAAAAGCAGCACGATTATTTAAAAAAAAGTCTCCTGTTGTGTTCTACACAATAAACAAGTCACAGGTTTGGAATGTCATGAGAGGGAGTAAATGATGATTTCTATAGGATTTATTCCTTTATATGAGGGAATTCTTTGTGTGTATAATACCATGAAAGGATCACCATCACTGAAATCCTGTGAAATGATGAGGTTGATGTCTCTCTCTTTTCTCAGCACTGAGAAGTAGGGTGAGTTCAGCAACAGTCCACCATCTTCATAGTCTTTCATCTCAGTTTCCTGAAGAGTGGAGGGCACTTCTTCATCTGAAGGATCACAGCATTATAATACAGTATTATTTACAATGAATTTCCAGTCAGCACCTGTCCATTTGAGTTTCTGTTCTCACCTTTCATGTTGTGGAGGAAGTTATAATTCCTGCCCCATTTCCACTGAGCCATGCATATGCCAGTTCTTATCCAAATATCTGTAAAACAAATACACAGTGGTTCTTAAACTCAGGAAATGGTTCTGATATTGTTTTATATTTTGTATGTTTTCAGTTGATTGAATTAGTTAAAATTAATCTGGCTTGAAAATCAAAAATTAAGTACATTATACAAATCAACACATTGTAAGGACAGTTCAACCTACTTTCAGGCCAGAAACGAAAGCAATGATTCAAATCATTACACACATCCTCAGTGTATTGTTTCATATACCGCTTTGCAGCTTCTTTATCAGTGAGATTCAGTTTTTCCTCTTGAAAAATCAGCTGATTTTTGCCTCCAGTGAGCTCTGTAAAAAGAGGAGAATGTGCAGATTGAGATTCTTGTTATCTGTATAATTCTAGTTTGTGTATCTTATGTTATTTAGAGTTTTTGTATGCCAAAACAGATATTCTTGTTGTATCCATATTGTTGCTTCATCAATTAGTTTGTAGTTTGTTTTACTTTTTAAATGTTGCTGAAAAGCCATTTTCTAGCACATCTTAGGAAAATCTTACTGTTCAGCTTTGTTCTGATGGATACATCAAGATCAGACGGATCAATGCCATTCAAAACCGAGAGATTCATGTCCACCAGATCCTTGAGCACCTGATAACATTCATCTACAGGTGGGGAGTTTGGATCTCCTGAAGAAAACAAACATGAAAAAAATGTCTTTCCATCCCCAAATTTATGACATCAGGTGTTTTCAGGTGATAATCATCATTATAGCTCACTTTTATTTTTCATCATTAAAGAGTTTAAGTTATTATTTATCAGAAGGTAGAATTAACAGATCACAAAAGGTAGATCAACTTGTCAATAAATAAAAGCAGTAAGAAAAGTTTTACCTTTCTTTATTTCCTCAAACATCCCTTTTTCTCTTTCTTGCAGGAAATGATGAAAGAACTCTGGGGGAGATCAAATGGAATTCAAGTTTACATGATGACTGTCAGCTTTAGGCAGAAATAAATCTTCAGAACAAATGAAGTTGCACCTTTTATTCGTTCCCAGAGGAATTTCTTGTTCTCATCTCCATCAGCTAAAGCGCTGCCACACAGAGCTGCAGAAAACACATTTAAGTTTAAAAGTGTTTACAGTAAACAAAAATAAAATATGTAATACATACAGTCTGATGCATAGTTGTTATTTAAGCTCTTATTTTTAAGCCAAAATGAGCTGTGTAATGATGAGAAGGTTTATGTTGGAAAGCAGCACTTCAATATATTGGTGAAATTGCTTTTTAAATTATTTTTCAACATTTCTAATTTTATATTTCAGTTTTGAAAGACCTGATCTCCAGATCAAATTACATCCCAGAGAATACTGATCTATTTTACTGTATTCTCTAATGTACAGTTTACAATGGAGAATCTGTAGAATGTAAGTGGACATGATAAATATTAATAAGTTCTCTATTAAAACAGAGTTTGTTACATTGCAGGTACAGCATGTCAATTTCAGGCTGGTCCTCGATCTTACAGCCATCTTCAAACTGACTGGCAAAGCTGGAGGTTTTCACAAACGCTCCAGTGAGGGAATAACCTGCTTCATATGGAGTGAACTCGAACCAGGGATCTGCAGACAGAAACACATTCATATAACAGCTGAAACAAACACATTAACTCTGTGTTTTTCTCTCTCTCTCACACACAAACCTCCATCTTTTTTCTGTTTGCATTCCTTGTCGATCACTGTGTAGATGGGAAACGGGTCTGTACTCTGCTGGTCCCAATGGTCTGTGAGTGTGTGTTCGTCTATCTGAAGAGAAAAAAATATATTTACAGCTGTAATTTATCATGTCAGTTTAGGGGAGACCTGAGACAGTTTCTTCAGTCACAAACAAGCTCAAGTGAAAACCTCTTGCTAGAAACTGATTTCTTTCCAGAAGCTTCGAATTTAATGAGATAATAAAATACTGTATTTCAAAACAATATTTTGTTTCAAAATGTTTATTATTTAAATTAAAATATAAAATTATATTATTTATTTAATTAAATATATAAACTGCTGTGTTCTTCCATTTACACTGCTTTGACCAGCAGATGTCGCTAAGTGCCATTATGGCTAATAATTACAATCTTCCATTATTTTGAGAAATGTTCTCATTATGACATACTACTAAGTCATTATTATGAGAAAGTTTCTCAATATAATGAGATTATGAGAGTTTCTCATCATTATGACTTACAAAATCATATTTTTAATCAAATGTGGCATACACATCAATAGCCTACTAAAAATATAGCACTTTTTAAGTCTGAACGAGAGCACCTCATTACGATCATTGAGGGTTGTGGTATGTGGCACAGACCTCTTTCACATATATCGTGACGACTATCACTGCCCAGATGTCAGTCATGCTGAATATGTTTTCATCTTTCTCATTGTAATATTTCTTCAGTTTTGCAAATGCTTCTTTCCAGCTGACTTTAGAACTGCTGAGTCTCTTGATGATCTTGTCTTTCACAGTCTCTGGTTTGGTGGACCAGTCTGATTCCTGATATAAGGAGGCCATACACCTTCAGAGGAAGAACATTTGCTGTCAATTTTGACATTTTTGAAAATGTACCTTTTCTGTGATGGGTAGGTTTAGGGTTACTGGGTAGACATTAGGGATATTAATATGTGTGTGTGAGAGTGAGTGAGTGTTATTTCTCAGGGTTTGTACCAGGTGGATCCAGACACTCCGCTCAGATAAAGGATGAAGTCCAGAAGACCTGTTTTCTGGAGCTGAACCAGGGATCCCAGCAAAGCCACCATGGCTCTTTCTCCTCCTCCAGAACCCAGTAATGCAATGTTTGGGACTTCATCCTGAAACACACACAGTTTGACATTTGATGTTTATCAGTTATGACATTGTTTGAAAAAGGAATAGCCAGGCATATATACAGTGCACAGCATAAATGAGTACACCCCCTCTGAAACTTCTGACAGTCAGCAATTACTTAAAAGACATGTTAGGGTTCTTTAGAGATATAATGTTCCAGCAAGTCTGCTAAATCAATTACCACAGAAGTATATCAGAATTATTCAGGAAAATAATTTTATTATCAAGGTGATAAAATGTGGTGTAGCAAAAATGAGTACACCCTCCTAAAAATATAAAATATAGCAAAAGTAACAGAAATTCAAAAACAATGGACTTTTTAAGCTTTCGTTTAGTGATGAGGGATTTTTTTGCTAGACAAAGAGCAGGAGAAATACCAACCGAGTGTCTCAGAGCCAGCAAAAGCTATGAAAGAATGACTGTTTATCTCACAGAGTAAGATGCAGCCTACAGAAATGACATGCATGGTTGTTGTTCTCACAAGAACTACCTTCTGTAGCCAAAGCACAATAAAGTCAGTTAGCAATTTCCAAAGCCCATATTTACAAAATATAGATTCTGGGAATCAATATGAGACCAAATCAATCATTTTGGATCTAACAGCATCCAGAATGTTCTGGTGTTGCTAGAGGAGGAGTACAGTGAGAAGTGCCTGGTTCCCACAGTAAAGTTCAGTGGTAGTAACGCTCTTATATAGGGATGTATGAGAGCTGAAGGTGTGAGGGAATTGTGCTTTATCAATGCTGTCATGAATTCCCACTCCATAGTGCAATTTAATACACAAACTTGAAACAGAAGATGTTACCCTTTCCTCATTCCCTGCATTGTTGGGCATTTTTTCAAAATGAGGATATGCATTCTCCCAAGATGAAAAAACTTGTGGATATTGCACTCAATCTTAACACTCTTGAGCACCTGTGGGGGATTCTGTAGAGACAAGTTGAGCAACATTCCCCATTTAAGGAGCTTATCATCCAGGAGTTAAACAAGTAAAGACAAGACAAGTCACCTTTATTTATATAGCACTTTTGTGTCACAGATTGTGTCAAAGCAGCTTTACAGTGATAACTGGTATATAATTTTGGCTGCACAGCAGCTCTTAAAGAAAATGGTGTCATTATCCATCTTTAAGAAAAATTCAGTATTGATTCATTCAGTTGTAAGAATCAATAGTTATTAATTTAGTTAATTTATCTACATCAGCACTAGAGTAAACAGTGATGTCATCATCCAGCTCAGTTCAGTTCGCATACAATGATGTCAATGCAGGCAGATCAAAACACTGTTGAAAATGTCAAGTGTCCCCAACTAAGCAAGCCAAAGGCAACAGCGACAAGGAACCCAAAATCCAACAGGTGACATCAGGTGGCAAAAAGGTGTTAAAATGGAGAAAAAAACCTTTGGAGAAACCAGGCTCAGTTGGGGGTGGGTGCAGTTCTCCTCTGCTTTATAATGATTCTGGCAGCTATCATAAGTCCGATGGGATTGCAACAGTCAAAGTATTTATTCCAGTTCCATCCAGTTGAGGATCGTATTCATCACGCCGGTATGGACGGTTGTTGAGGATCAGTGCCACTGGCTGTCGTGTCGATGAGGCCTTCACAGTGGATGATCTAGTTGACACAATCTCTGCTGACACTTCAGGGATGCGTTGTGGTCGTGTCAAGGTGCAGGTTAAACAGGACAGATGTGACAATTTGTCATGAACTTGTACACTCCGTGCCAAGAAGGGTCACAGCAGTATATTCAAAATTACTGGAATATTATACATTTGTTGAATTAAATCTAGGGTGTACTCATTTCTGCAATCCTTAATTTAAACAAAATTGGCTAATTTACTTATTTTATGGCTATTAATGACATTAATTGTATTAGTGATCATAAAGAAAATACATCTTTTGTATTTGTTCAGAGGGGGTGTACTCATTTATGCTGTGCACTGTATGAAGTAGCCTATAAATAAGGTTTTACCTGACTGAAGTATATATGAAGCTTCTGCAGGCTTTCTAGAACAGATTTTCTCCGTTTGGCAACAAACTCCTTCTCTTTCTCATTCAAAGAGTGTTCGATTCTCACCTCATCACCACTGCTTAGACAGACTGAATTTAACATCACATACTGCTATTTCATACATTTTTAGATTTAAATAACTCTTAAGTATATTTTGAACAGGTATTCACAGAATTATTCAGTTTAAATGTTAATTGTGTAAGTAATGCAGTTCAGTACTTATAGGTGATATAATGAAGTGCACAGCTTCAATCATAGAAATCTGAGCAGAATTACCTTTCCTGGGGTTTGGATGCACTCATCTATAAAACAATGAAGTCAACATTAATGTTAACATCTATGATAACACTTTATAATAACTGCACACTATGAAGCATCAGTTAAGCATTAGTAAATAATCAATTAATCATTTATAAAGCTTTAAAAGACATTAATAAGCAGTTTATAAATACAGCTATAAATGCTTTGTTCTTGATTTATAAGCATATCTATAATGTGTTTAATAATTGTGTTTTCTAATGATCAATTTATCATTTCTATTTACAAACCAGTTATTTAGGAGTTGTCAGCGGTTCATAAAATCATTTAGGAAGTGTGAAATGGAAGTAAATGATTAATAAACTATTTAAACATACATTTATACATCTTATCATTTAGACATATAGTAATAGTTACTCAGTGTGTTAGTAAATGCTTTATTAACACATATTAACACATTAATAAAGTTAAACACATTATAGATATGCTTATAAATCAAGAACAAAGCATTTATAGCTGTATTTATAAACTGCTTATTAATGTTTTATAAATGATTCATTGACTATTTACTAATGCTTAACTGATGCTTCATAGTGTGCAGTTATTATAAATTGTTACCATTAGTTATACCACACGTCAGTTGTTAAGCCACTGTTTTTTTTTTTTGTTTTGTTTTTTTTAATGTTAGTTGCTAACAGTGGAAGTTATAGTATTTACTAGTTTGCATTATGCCATAGATTTTGGTGAAGTTTTAATTATGAATTAAAGCTCTTTACTAAAAAAAAAAAAAAAAACTAGATTCATTCATATACTGTTGTCACTTATAATAATATTAAGTCTATTAATTGCCCTGTTGTAAAAGCTTTAAAACATATACTCACTGTTTTTGAATAGGCTTATAAAATCTAGAGACTTCATCAGTAGGAACTCAGCAGCCGTCGACTCTCAGATCAGACAAAAGAGCATCTTTTATAGGACTATGAAAGTCTAGCGTGGGAGGTGGAGGTGATAAACCTGAAATCCAGGGAACGGAAAGAGTTCCATGTAATTTGCTGGTACAGATTTCTTTCTTTCTTTCTTTCTTTCTTTCTTTCTTTCTTTCTTTCTGTAATAGATTAAAAAAACAGTTAAAATAAAATTAAAACTTACATACACAAGCAAAAATACCTTTTTGGATGGTTTTGTGTTGTGGAGACATTACCTCCTCTGCATCTAAATAAACTAGAGAGAGTGTGAAAAGTGTTTTAAGAGAGTTTATTTTCGAAAAGTCCACAGGTTTAAACATGTAGTTATCATTGCATCTAAACAATGCATAGTTTGTGTAATAGTAATCTGAGCTGTTTTTGGCTGATTGATTACAGTTGGAGTGCCCAGTCCTGTTCATGGAGATCTATCTTCCTCCTTCCTCTTCCTCCAGCCCTGCTCAACAATTTCTCCTGAAGATTTTAAAAGGGGTGATGAACTGAGAAATCAAAATTTTCTTGAGCTTTTGACATATAAGAGGGGTTAATCATACTATAAGAATATCCTGTAAGTTTTAGAGCTGAAAACTTCCTTGTTAGTCCAATAAAAGCTTTTCTTGACACCAGACCCAGCAAAAGTGGGGATCTATGATGGCAAGCACCGCCTCTGCAGAAGAAGATCAACGCCTACTTCATCACTGCCTGTTTAAAAAGCATACTAACATTATAAGTGCACCACAGGAATCATTATAAAACAATAAAACAATGCAGTTCATGACCCCTTTAGGCAAGGCAAGGCAATTTTATTTGTATAGCACATTTCATACACAATGGTAATTCAAAGTGCTTTACATAAAGAAGAAGAATAAAAATAGAACATGAATAGAAATAACAGTGATGATACATAAAAGATATAAAATACATTAAAAATGAAATAAAAACAGGAAAAAAAAAAAAAGAATAAAAAGATAATATGTATAAAATAGGATGCAAACAGTTCGGACGTAGCACAGTGCTCAATCAACAAATGCATAGGTAAAAAGATGTGTTTTGAGTCTGGATTTGAATGTGGCTACTGTAGGAGCACACCTGATCTCTTCTGGAAGCTGGTTCCAGCTGCGGCTGGCATAACAGCTAAAAGCAGACTCTCCCTGCTTTGAGTGAACCCTTGGTATTTCTAAGTGAGTTGATCCTGATGATCTGAGTGATCTGTTAGGTTTATATTCTATGAGCATATCTGCAATGTATTGAGGTCCTAGGCCATTGAGTGATTTATAAACAAGTAACAGAACTTTAAAATCAATTCTAAATGCAACTGGAAGCCAGTGCAAGGACCTGAGGACTGGTGTGATGTGTTCATGTTTTCGGGTTCTGCTCAGAATCCTGGCAGCAGCATTCTGTATGAGCTGCAGCTGTCTTATTGTCTTTTTTGGGAAGGCCAGTGAGGAGCCCATTACAATAATCCACCCTGCTGGTGATGAAAGCATGAACAAGTTTCTCTAAGTCTTGACTGGAGACAAAGCATCTAATTCTTGCAATATTTTTGAGATGATAATATGCTGATTTAGTTATTGTCTTTACATGGCTACTGAAACTCAGGTCTGACTCCAAAATTACACCAAGATTCCTGACTTGATTTTTAGTTGTTTGACCCCTAGAGTGAAGGTACATGTTCACTTTGAGAACTTCATCTTTGTTTCCAAACGCAATGACTTCAGTTTTGTCTTTGTTTAACTGAAGGAAGTTTAGGCACATCCAATTTTTAATTTCATCAATGCATTGGCACAGGGAGTCAATGGGGCTGTAGTTGTTAGGTGAGAGGGCTAGGTAAATCTGGGTGTCATCTGCATAGCTGTGATATGCAATTTTTGGTTCTTTCTCATTATTTGGCTCAGTGGCAGCATATATAGGTTGAACAGGAGGGGTGCAAGTATTGAACCTTGAGGGACTCCGCATGTCATGGATGTCCACTCAGACTTATGGTCACCGATACTCACATAATAACCTCTCCCTTCTAAGTATGACCTGAACCATTTAAGGACCATCCCAGAAAGCCCAACCCAGTTTTCGAGCCTGTCAAGAAGAATGTTGTGATCGACAGTGTCAAACGCAGCACTGAGGTCGAGTAGAACCAGCACTGATAATTTACCTGAATCTGTGTTTAGGCGAATATCATTTATTATCTTTATGAGTGCTGTCTCTGTGCTGTGATGCTGTCGGAAACCAGATTGAAAGTTATCGCAGTATCCATTCAAGCTTAAGAACTTGTTCAGCTGATTGAAAACAACTTTTTCAATGATCTTGCCTATGAAAGGAAGATTTGAGATTGGCCTGTAGTTGCTCAATATGGTGTTATCCAGATTGCTCTTTTTCAGGAGGGGCTTAACAACTGCAGTTTTCAGGGATTTTGGAAAAGTCCCAGAGAGAAGTGAGGCATTTACCACTTCTAGGAGATCTGCTTCTAAACAGTTAAACACTCTTTTGAAAAAAGATGTGGGAAGTGTGTCAAGGGTGCAGGTTGATGTTTTAAGGTGCTGTACTGTTTCTTCCAAAATTTTACCATCAATTGCTTCGAAATCAGACATAATAGCTACTTTCTGAGGTTGTGATCTGATCTGTTTTACCCCAGTGCAGCTCAAGGATGTGCTGATCGCCTTTCTGATATTATTAATTTTCTCAGAGAAGAAGGAAGCAAACTCACAACATTTGCTGTCTGAGAGCATTTCACTGGGAATCTGACTTGGGGGGTTTGTTAGTCTCTCTACTGTAGCAAAAAGAGTGCGGGTGTTGTTTAAGTGTCTGTTTATAATATTTGAGAAGAAGGTCTGTCTAGCTTTGCCTAATTCCACATTGAAAGCATGAAGAATATCTTTATAGATGTTATAATGGATTTCAAGTTTTGTCTTTCGCCACATGCGCTCAGCTTTTCTACATTGTCTTTTCATATTTTGCACTGCTGTTGAGTTTCTCCACGGTGCTTTTTGTCTGCCACTTTTCTTCCTGACTTTCACAGGAGCAATGTTATCAATAACATTCTGTACTTTTGAGTTAAAAGAATCAAGGAGAAAATCAACAGAGTCTGCAGATATGCTTGGTGTTAAAGATATAGCCTTCATAAACAGTGCACTAGTGTTCTCATTTAAGCATCGCTTTTTGACCGAGACAGATCTAGCTTCAACAGTCGGACAGATCAATATTTCAAAGAAAATACAGAAATGATCAGATAGCGCTACATCCTTAATGACAATGGATGAAATGTTTAGACCCTTACTGATAATTAAATCTAGAGTGTGTCCACGATTGTGTGTAGGTCCATGTACATGCTGAGTCAGATCAAAAGTATTCAAAACAGTTATGATTTCTTTTGCCATATTGGATTCTGCATTTTCTATGTGGATGTTAAAGTCCCCAGTAATAGCAAAACAGTCAAACTCTGAGGAAATTGCTGATAACAGTTCTGTAAAGTCCTCCACAAAGGCTGGAGAGTATTTTGGAGGCCTGTAGATAACTATAAGTAAAATGCGAGGAGCACCTTTTAATACAATACCCAAGTATTCGAAAGACAAGTAATCACCAAATGATACTTGCTTGCATTGATAGACATCTTTAAATAGAGCAGCAACACCTCCACCTCTCCTAACAGCTCTGCAGACACTCATAAAAGTAAAGTTAGGAGGGGCTGTTTCATTCAGGATTGTTGCACTGCAGCTGTCTTCAAGCCATGTTTCATTTAGAAGCATAAAATCTAGGTTGTTTGTGGTTATTAAGTCATTGACTAGAAGTGATTTATTTTTAAGTGAGCGTATGTTTAGAAGTGCTAACTTAACAGTCTTACTTTCTGTCTCTACAGTAGTCTTAGTTTGACGTGTAATAGGTAGCAGATTAAATGGGTTTGCCAAACGGTTTGAAAAGGCCTTAGGCTTTCTATAACATAATAAAACAGAAATAGAGAAAGCTACAGGCACACTGGGTTCCCACTTGTTCTGTAAACATTTGATAAAGTCACTGTTATCATAGCGGGGACCCGACACACATCACTGAGAGCTATTATCGGTTGTTTTTGATTCACCTAGAACAGATGAAGGAGGGTGAGGGCCCTGGCGTTGTGGCAGGGGCCGAAGAGCTCTCGCAGGAGGAGGGGAGGTCGAGCTGGGCCCACAGGCTTTGGTGGTTTCGGGGCTTGACGCTTTTTTGTTGATATCTGGGGGCTCGCAGCAAAAGAGTGGGAGAGTTTGGTTCCAGCGTACACCAGTTCCTCCATTTTCTCTGAGAAGCACAGAAGAGGGGATGCTGGAGAGAGGGATAACGTGTCCGGTGAGAGAGGCTGTTGCTCTGGTGTTACCGGAGGCTGTAATATGTTGTCCTGGCTTCCCTGGCTGTTTTCCCGAAAGTCGTCCTTGGGTGCTGAATCTTGGAGCAGTTCTAATACGTCACTGTCTCTCGGTGAGCTCAGTGGGCAGGGCTCAGTCAGGATTGTGTCCGTGAGCAGTGGTTGTTGTGGCTGCATGGTGTTATCATTGACCTTGTGGGAAGTGTCAACCGCATGTCCATTCAGCTGCTGAAATGAAGTCCTGTGGTCAGTTGTACTCTGTCCAGGTGTGTTTGTGCCATTCAGTTTGAGTGGATTTGCACACACTGCTGAAGGATGATGGAGGCAGAAGTAGATATTGTCCTTTAGCACTCTTGAGCCCAGTTTGTTTGGGTGCAGGCCATCATGAGTGAACAGTAGACTCTGATTCCAGAACAGATTGAAGTTGTCGATGAAATTCAGTCCTTTTAAGTTGCAGGTTTTTTGCAGCCATGTGTTAAGTCCAAGCAACCGTGTAAATCTATTTGTTCCTTTAATTAGCTGATTCAGGTGTGTTTTAATAGGGTTGGAGCTAAACCATCAATACAATGGCAGACAAATCCAAAACAAAAATCCAAAGAAATGTGAGTCAAAAGAGCAAAAACAATGGTCTTGACAGTAATCAACACCAGATGAAAAAACACTGGTAAGGCAGTGAACTAGCAATACTTCACAATGTGGCAACAAATGGCTTAAATACAGGGTGACAGGAAATTACAAGACAGGAACTGATGTCCTTATTTGCTACCCATGATCTCTCCCTATCCCTCCCAATCTACAAGGTATTGCATCTGACCCTTCCTACTGCGAAAATCTAGTAGGTAGGTAGACAGGAGCTCCATTGATCCCAAGTGGTGGAGCAGGTTCTTCATCAGTCGTTTCGGGGCTCAATGAGCAGTGGGCTGGTTTTAGGGACGCATGAAAGGAATGAGAGATGCAGTAATTACCAGGCAACTCTAAATGATACATGACAGAATTAACTTGATATATAATCTTAAAAAGGCCAATGTACCATGGATTTAATTTCTTTCAAGGGAGTTTCAGGTGTAGGTCACACCGTTTGACTTGGCTGATACTCAGGATGAGGACGTCTGTGTTGATCAGCTTGAATCTTTTGAGATCGAAAAGCTCGCTGGAGATGGACATGAGCATTGTCCCAGGCCTGTTCACTTCTTCTAATCCAATCATCTGCATTCGATCAGTAACAATATCATCGTGTAGTCCATAAATTCTAAATACCTGATTAAACAGAACTTGGGCAGTTTCCATAGCAGTGGGTATACCTTCCAATTCAACGAGATGACAAGACTTAGAATAGCAGTCATGATGGTGGTGAATCCTTAAGAGTTAGGCGGATCATTGACAAAGTCAATGGACAGGTGTGACCAGAGTTGTTGGGGAATAAGTAGTGGTTCTAAAAGTCCCGCAGGCAGTTGTTAAGGTGTTTGTGACTGAGCACAGATCTGACAAGCAGTTACATAATTATTGACATCTGTAGATAATGTGGGCCACCAAAATAAATTTCTGAACAAAGCAGTGGTGCGATTAATTCCAGGTTGTCTAAAAGCAAGGGATGTGTGGACCCACTTAATGATTCTGTTGTGAAGACTGGATGGAATGTAGATTTTTCCAGCTGGGCACTCTAGAGGGGATGGCGCTACACTGGATGGGTGCGATGATGATAAAGGTTGGCAAGATAGTTTAGATAGAGTCGTGGATACATGACAATGCATCTGCTTTACTATTTTTGCTCCGTGGACGGTTTGTGACTGAAATTCAAATGAGTGAAAACCTTGGGCAAAAAGCCTGGTCAGGATTCAAACGCTTGTAGTCCTTATTATATTCTAGGTATCTGTGGTCTGGATTCTTAAGAATTGGAGTTGTGGTGAAACTGGACTTGAGCCTGTTGAATGGTGATGTAGTGGCCTCCATCTATAATAACTTCTTGGGTTTTCCTTTAAGAAGTGAGATGATAGTTGCAGCTATGGTACTGAAGTCACGATGAATCTACAGTAGAAGTTAGCAAAGCCTAGAAATCATTGTAACTCCTTGATAGTGCTGGGTATGGTCCAGTCTGTGACAGCTTTTACCTTGGTATCATACTTCTCAACTCCTGAATGGCTAATATTGTATCCCAGGAATTTGGTTGACGTAACATTTCTCGGCCTTGACAAAAAGATCATTCGGAGCAACTGAAAATGAACGAGACACTGCTGCTTTATCAAAATGATGTTTCATGCTAGACTGAGCTTCAGCAAGAGCTTCTATAGCACATGCACAGGCTTCTTGTACTCATTCACGAAAACGGGCCACATAATCAAGAATGTTCTTTGTAGGACTTAAACTGTTGTCAAGACCCAGCCTTTGTTCCTTAAGATCTTTCAGTGGTCCTTGGACACTATGTCCTAACACCAGTTCAGTTGGACTAAACTGCAGAGACTTCTGAGTGGTTTCATGAATAGCAAAAAGAATAAATGGCACACCCTCGTCCCATTCGTTACCTGTCTCCCAGCAGTACTTCTTTATCATAGCCTTAAGTGTCTGGTGAAATCTCTCAAGCACACCCTGACTCTCAGGATGATATGGATGGACGTACGATGACTGATAATCAGTGAACACAAGGTTTGAGTGAACAACTTAGACATAAAATTCGTGCCCTGATTGGTTTGTACTATCTTGGGCAGACCAAAAGTATAAAAAAATTTGACCAATGCCTTAATGACCACTCTGGGAGTATTTTTTCGCAATCTTTCTGGGAATCGAGTTGCAACACACATTATCGTGAGCAAGAACTGATGGTCAGTCTTAGTTTTAACACACACGTCCTCAGAGAAAAACAACAAGTTATGCTAACTACCAGAACTTCCCCAATACTGAGGAACAATCCCGGACGAGCCCCCAAATTAGGATATCGTCTATGTAGACAATCACATACTGATTTAGGAGATCTTTGAAATCTTCATTATCAAAGGACTGGAAAACTGAAGGTGCATTGGCCAGCGCATATGGCATAACCAATTACTTGTAGTAGTGCCCCCTGGTGGTGAGAAAAACCGTCTTCCATTCATAACCCTTACAGATTCTGATGAGATTGTAGGCAGATCTGAGGTCCAAATTAGTGAAATACCAGGCTCCAGAAAGGAAGAAATAAGAGGCAAGGGATGGCGATTCTTAACAGTGATTGTGATGAGTGCTCGATAGTCAATACAAGGTCTTAAGCCGCCGTCTTTCTTGTCAACAAAGAAGAACTCAGATGCTGCAGGAGAGGTGGATGGTGTAATAAATCCATAAGATAAGGCTTCTTCAATGTATTCTTCCATGGCTTTTGTTTCAGGAATGGACAGTGGTTAAACACAGCTCTTATGTGGAGAGGTGTTAGGAAGGAGGTCGATGGCATAGTCCCAGGGGTGATAAGGTAACAACTTGGTGGCCTTGTCTTTACTAAACTCTTTGGCTAAGTCAGCATACTCATTAGGTATGTTATTTGGTTATGAAAAGGGATTCTTGGGTAGATGGGTAGTGTAAACTGTAAGTTTGGTGGGCAGTTCCAGACAGTGAGTGTAACAGTGAGGTGACCAACGGGCCAATTCCTTTTCGCTCCATGAAATCTGTGATCGTGAGTAGATAACAAAGGATAACATAGGATAACTGGGTTTGTGGTGATGATATTGCATAGAGAGTGATTTTTTCAGTGTGAAGCAGGCCAACTCTTTTATGGGGAGTGTTTAATGAGTAATATGACCTTTAACAATGGGACCATCATCAACACCAGTAACAGCAATAGGTGGGTCACATTTACAGTAGTCGTAGGAATATTCAACTGCTTCACTAAATCTTGATGAATCACATTTGAAGCAGCTCCAGAATCTATTAGCGCTGAGTAATGGTGGTCTTGATTAGCAACTGACAAAATGATGGGAAGTGACAAGCATAAACTGATTTGTAAAGTATTAAATGTAACTCACTCTCAAATTTGGAGAGGAGTTGGCAGCAGGTTTAACAGGACAGTTGGAACAGCGATGACCTGATTCACCACAGTAGAAGCAGGTTCAATTGATTCAAAGTTTTGAAAAGCTTCATCAGCTGCATCCAAAATAGCATACTGTCTTGAGTTGGTACTTATTTTGAATTAGTAATTACATCACGACTATGAGGTTCCATTTGTGCCAAAAATGAGTTGACTGCTTTACATTTATCCTTATCTACAGTCATTGGCTACTTGTTCAGATGAATTCATACTTGTTGATGTATGTTCCCTGTTTGTGTCATATTGTTCTGTCATTCTTACTGTAGTATTCTTCTGTCATCTTCTTGTTCTTCTCATATGAATAGAGATTAATACTGTAATACTGATTAATACTTAAATACTGTATGTCCAAAATACTAGAAAAAAAAGGGTTATTATGACATACACTGTAGCTCTGGATTGTCCTATCAGCATCCAGGACCACAACTATCAGTTTTATAATAATGAGTGTTTGTGCTGCTTGATATCAAATGACCAGGGCAAAACCTTATTTTTAGAGAACGGTTTATTAATTCATTGGAACAGAAGCAAAGTAAGACAATATTTTAATCAGCAATTATAATTGTAATTCATTCTGTGTTATGGTTGATTTGATTATTAATGATCAGCAATTTATTGCTTAATGAACTGAAACATGCAGAAGCATGTTTAACATATTAAATTACATTCCAGAAATACAGCATTTGTAATTATCTGTTAATGTGTTTAAAATCTTGTACATTTTAGGTTAGTGTGAACTCTGGTGGTCGTTATGAATGTCATAAGTGTTAATGTTCACAGACTGCAATACTGGGCCAGTCCACTAGAGGCTGCAAGAGTCAATGTTCTGGTTGAGAAAAAAGGAGAATAAAATAGTGTTGGCAATGTTGTGAAACCAGTCATCCTCTTCTTATAATTTCTGTCATTCAGAGTCCCAAACATTACAATAAATAAAAAAGCAGCAAGATTTTATTTTATTTTGTTGTGTTCTACAGAATAAACAAGTCACGGGTATGGAATGTCATGAGGGAGTAAATGATGATTTCTAGGGGATTTATTCTTTTAAATGAGTGAACTCTCTGTGTGTATAATACCGTAAACGGATCAAGATCGTCACTGAAGTCCAGTGAAATGATGAGGTCGATGTTTCTCTCTTTTCTCAGCACTGAGAAGTAGGGTGAGTTCAGCAACAGTCCAGCGTCTTCATAGTCTCTCGTCTCAGTTTCCAGAAGAGTGGAGGGCACTGCTTCACCTGAGGGATCACAGCATTATAATACAGTATTATTCACAATGAATTTACAGCCAGCACCTGTCCATTTGAGTTTCTGTTCTCACCTTTCATGTTGTGGAGGAAGTTATAATTCCTGCCCCAGATCCACAGAGCCATGCATATTAATATTCTCATCAAAATATCTGTAAAACAAATACACAGGTTCTTATATTCAGTAAATGGTTTCAATATTGTTTTATATTCTGTATATGTTTTTAGTTCACTATATGGTTCTTTGGAGAAAAGTTTTTGATGTTTCATTATAGTTTCTTCAGCCTTAAAGAACATCATTGGATGTCCAAATGTTTTTTTGTGGCAGTGAGATTCAGTTTTTTGTCTTGATAAATCAGCTGATGTTTGCCTCCAGTGAGCTCTGTAAAAAGAGGGGAATGTGCAGATTGAGTTCTTGTTATCTGTATAATTCTAGTTTGTGTATCTGGTGTTAATTAGTGGTTGTTTTGTTTTGGATGTTTTTGCATGTTAATGTATCCATATATATGGTTTCATCAATTAGCTTGTTTAAATGTTGCTGAAAAGCCATTAATGATATATTTTCTAGTACACCTTAGGAAAATCTTACTGTTCAGCTTTGTTCTGATGGATTCATCGAGATCAGACGGATCTTTGTCATTCAAAACAGAGAGATTCATATCCACCAGATCCATGAGCAAATGATAACATTTGTCTTCTGAATATTTGCAAAATGTCTTTCCATCCCCAAATTTATGACATTCAGATATCAGGAGTTTTCAGTTGATAATCATCATTATAGATCACTTTTATTTTTCATTATTAAAGTCACACTGAAGTGATTTCATGGGGACTTTAATAAAAAGTTTGACTTTTTAGCAGGTATTCATGAACAGCACAAAAGGTAGATCGACTTGTCAATTAATAAAAGCAGTAAGAAAAGCTTTACCTTTACTTTTATGCAGGAAATGAAGAAAGAATTCTGGTGGACGGGGTTCAAATTGAGTTAAAATTCATATAATAATGAAATGACTGTCAGCTTTAGGCAGAAATGAATCTTGAGAACAAATGAAGTTGCACCTTCTATTCGTTCCCAGAGGAATTTCCTATCCTCGACTCCATCAGCTAAAGCGCTGCCACACAGAGCTGCAGAAAACACATTTAAGTTTAAAAGTGTATACAATAAACAAAAACATAAATTGTTTAAAAAATAAAATGTATAAAATGAACAGTCTGATGCATAAAGTTATCAATAAAGCTCTTATTGTGAAGCAAAAATTATCTTTCCTTTAAATCACTGTGTAATGAGAAGATTTATGTTGGAAAGCAGCACTTCAATGTATTGGTGAAATTGCTTTTTAAATTATTTTTCAACTTTTCTTATTGTAATATTTATATTTCAGTTTTGACAGACCTGATCTCCAGATCAATATACATCCCAGAGAATACTGATCTATTTTACTGTATTCTCTAATTCAGTTCAATGCACATTTTATAATGGAGAATCTGTAGAATGTAAATTGAAATTATATTAATAAACTCTCCTTTAAAACACAGATTGTTATATACCTTGCAGGTACAGCATGTCAATTTCAGGCTGGTTCTTGATCTTACGTCCATCTTCAAACTTGCTTGTCGATCACTGTGTAGATGGGAAACGGGTCTGTACTCTGTTGGTCCCAATGGTCTGTGAGTGTGTGTTCATCTATCTGAAGAGAAAAAATTTTGCAGCTGTAATTTATCATGTCAGTTTAGGGGAGACCTGAGACAATTTCTTCAATCACAAACAAGCTCAAGTAAAAACCTCCTGCTAGAAACTTTTGTGTTTGTGGAAACTTTGTGTTTAATGAGCTAATATAATATTTCAAATCAATATTTTGTGTCCAGTTGTTTACTTTAATTATATTGACCTGCTGTGTTCTTGCATTTACACAGCTTTGACCAGCTGATGTCACTGCATGCTATTATAATTCCCTTTCGAAAGAGAACTCGCACTGCATTGGGGGAACGCCTCAGCATAATGATATCTGAAGCATTTGTTAAAGGATTAGTTCACTTTAAAATGAAAGCCTATGAAATCATACTAGTGTGACGAGGAGGTATATATGGGCTCCTAGAGAACGTCATCAACTTATATTTAAACATGAATGTCTTTGATGAGGACTGCTGTGCCCCGTCACCCACTGGGTGGTTTCTACCGTGACCACGAAACCCTTTCTTGGTCACAAGCCACTTCCTCTATTCATATTACTCAGCTCATGTAAAAGGATTTCCTTTATAGATTCAGGAGTCATCAGGCAGGCGTATAATATTTTCTTCTTAGATTATATTATCTCAGAGTCTACTCTGATCACTACCGTACCCTCTAGGCTTACCGTTCATATATCAACTATGCCGACCTGGGTGGGATGAGTTAGTCTTCCGTTCAGTGCACCACAGCTGGCTCTTCACCCTCAGATGACAGCTATGCTTCTGACTTTATAAAGTCCATCAGAATATCTTTATAAAAATAAATCTTTTTCAGACAGTCAACTTCCCAAATGGATTCTCACTCTTCAACAATAAACAGACTGAGACAATACTCAGAGTTTGAGGGCAGTCCTCATTCTCATTTTATTATTTCTTGCAAAGGCGAAAGCTAAATACACCACTCTATGCCAGCTAAGCTGGAGGTTTCATGGACCAGAATAAACAATTACATTTTAAAGCTTACCCTCTTCTCTACTCAGAATATGTTCTCTCTAAGAACATCAGGTGTCTTCTTTGATCTTCTGAGGGTTGTGGTCTGGCGATGGTTTCCGCTTGCTTGTAAGCCTTTTCTCTCTTCAACAGATCTTCTAGAGAGCTCTAAGGGCCACTGTTTTTATATTCACTTTTGATGCACATTATCTCCTCATTTATGGACATGTTGCTTCTATTTGCGGTAACATATTACCTGCGTGGGTCAGTTACTTGCGTCTTTTAGTTGTGTCAGTGCATTTCCTGTTTGCATCAATGGCTTTAGCAATACACACATTTTATTGGATTTCTACCTCGCTAGACATTTATTTCCTAACTTGTCTTCATTTTTTTTGTAGTTAAACACAACAATGCTTCTGTCCCCCAGAACCCATCAAACATAATGCAACATACGTCATCTTTACAGGATGTGGTATACACTACACTCGAGCGTACAGCATTTGTGTGTTTTATGTCACCATATGTAAACTTCATGCCCCCTAGAGACTTTCCAAGATCAACAATTTTCTGCTTTTTGTTCTATATTTTCTTATAATTTAAATCTTTATCTAACTGTTTGGAAGAGAACACTCCATTTCTCTTGTGCTGGAAAAAACGGCTATACCAGCATGGAACATGTTAGCTCAAACACACAGACACATATTTGCAAAATATGTGGTCTGCATAGGGCACTAGCTACCAAGGGGACACCATCCCACCCTCTACGGGAGCACCATCAACACCACACAGCCACCCCCAGAAAGAAATTTCAACCAATGGGGCAAGTGAATTCATAGGGGACTCATTTGACCAGTGGCTACTTTCTTCTTCTTTTTTTCTACTGCACATTCTATAAAGCAGTGGCTCCCAAACACATTCCTGTAGGCCCACCAACACTGCACATTTTGCATGTCTCCTCAATCAAACACACCAGATTAAAGTTAACAGCTCATTAGTAGTGATTCAAAGAAATGGGTGTATCAGACAAAGGAGACATGCTTGGTGGGCCTCCAGGAATGTTGGTTGGGAACCACTGCTATAAAGTAATCACTCATTCACTTTTAGAAAGCATGTTGTCAAGAATGGTGTACTCTTGGTAGTTAGTGCCCTACGCAGACCACATATTCTGCATATATGGAACAGTAATAGTGGAATCATTGTAGTATGAAGCTTTACATGAAGCTTTTACTGAAATGAAAACATGAAATTGCTCAACACCAAATCCAAAAAACATGGCCTTTGGTTATTATGGAAGCTTTCTCCACCACAGAATAAAAGAGTATAACAGGTAATTGTGAGTTTTATCTCACAATTCTATTTTTTTCTGGCAATTGTGAGTTTGCATCTCATAATTCTGACTTTTTAATTCAAAATTGTGAGATATAAACTATAGAAATTGAGAGAAAAAAGTCAGAATCATGAGATACAAAAGTCACAATTATGTTTTTTTTTTTTTTTTCTGTTGAGAAATACGCTTTATAGGTTCCACATGTGTAAGGGGTGAAATCATAGAAATACACAATCCAGCACACAATGACTACGTTTACATGGACACCAGTAATCTAATTATTGGCCTTATTCTGAATAAGACAATATTATGATTAAGATGTTTACATGAGTTGCTTTTAGAATATTCCTTTCGGTTTACAGTTTTGGGTGTTTAATTTTTAATCTTACGAATGCTTCAAGTGCAGTTAATTATTTGACATGCAATACGTGCAAATAGATACGGAGCCCGCACATGACATGCAAGAAAAAAAAAAAAAATTGTGCGCACGATTTACTAATTCATTCCCTCGATTTATAAATGATGTGCATGATTTATAAATTCGTAAATTGTTTGTAAATCGATTTAGCCTAGGCTAGGGGCTACTATTTATTTTCTTTTATTCACTTTGGTTCACCTTGAGTGTTGTAAAGGGCTATATAAATAAATGTTGATTGATTGATTGACTACAGATTGGACAAAAGTATGGTAGCCATTGGAAAAACCGTAATCGCAGTCTGTGTTTTTGACAGTTTGTGTGTATTGTCTGAGGGCAAGGTTTGAATTGGGATTCAGAAGTTTAAACTCATTTTAAACAAACGGAAGCATGTATTTTCAGCAGATAAATACAGGAATATCAATGGCTGGATGTTACAGATGTTGAAACAAAATGTGTTACACTCTAAAAATGCTGGGAGTAAAAACAACCCAAGTTGGGTCACCCAATCATGAACACAAATCTCTCAGCTCCACTTAACACTGGGTTCTTTGGAAAGCAAGGTTATCTTTCCCTCACAACCAAACACACACTTCTTTGGCGACTTTGTTGATTTTGTGGTCTAAAAACAATCACAAATCTTCCTCTATTGGAAATCAAGGGCACTTCAGCTGGTGGATGTATCAGTATTTATCATTTGTATTAGTTATAGTATGTCTTTTATTCATTTTTAAATCAGTTTTAGTTTGTTATTTTATCAAGTTAAGCTAAATGAAAATGATAAATGTTGCCTTGGTAACTAGCTGAAATTAAAAAAGTTTAAGTTTTTTATATTTTATTTGATTCCCCCCCCCAGTTTATGCTTATTTTATTTATTTCATGATTTTTTAGTGAACTATAAAATCCCTGTTAAGATGTTTTGAATCCTGTTATCAGATTTCTCAGAATGTAATGTTTTATTTTACAATCCCCAAAACACTCACATCAAAAGTGAATTCTAACCATAACTGAGGAAGTGGGTGGGATCACAGTCATACAGCAGAACCAAACAAAATCACACCAAAATCAAAATACATCTAAAATATATGTCAAAAAGAATGTACAAGCAAGTAAAATCACTATAGAAATGAATATTATATGTATTATTGTTATTATTATTATTAATATGCATTATTATTTGTGGCCATGTGAATGAGTTTACAAGTGTTTTTTCAACTAGCAGGTTTGAATATGTGGACGTTGAGAAAATAAACTATTTTTCTCAATCAGTATGACACATTTCTCCAAACTCAGGTCACTGCTGTCAAAACAATTAACACATCATTTCAGAAGTGAGGAAGACAGAAATGTCAAGTGTAATAGCAGTTTTTTCTGACTTTTGTCTAGTTAACAGGTTTTATTTTTTATTATCTCTTGTTTTTAATTGGCTAAGAAATCAAATACACTGCTGATCCATAACCAATCATTTGTATGCTAGAACTCTGGGTCATGGAGTAAAGGTGCATTCACCTTTCCTGTAGTTAGAGATTCTAGCTTGTAAAAGTGTTCACGTCCTCGTAGAGCTCGTAATTAAAGCTTGTAAGCTGGGAGTTTTCTAAAAAGCTCCCAGATGTACCATGTATATTCATAGGCGTTGATAGTGGTGCCATGGAAACGCATAATTCCCAGTCCAAGGACATGAACAGCTCCGAATATAATATCACGTGTTGTAATCTCAAGATTCCGGTAAATACGAGGTGGCGTGGACGCAACATAACCCCAGCTTAGATCAAACTCGCCTGATTCAACTCATCAGCTCATTATTTAAAGGTGTGTTTGACTACCCAGCTAGAAATGTTATTGTTCTAAGAATGTTCTGAGAACATGTATTCTGGGAATGTTTTCAGTGGCAAATTTTATTTTTGTTCCCAGAATATTCTCCTAAAATGTAGGATAACTGTCACAAAATGTTGTGGCTGTAGTGAAGCGCATGACTCAAGAGATACACAAAATGAGTCTTTTAATTGAAGACTCAAACTAGGAAACACATAGGAGATATCTTGGAGAAAACTGAACACAAAACCATGGCCGTAAGCGAAATCTGCAGCCAAGAGTTGGCTATTAAAGACATTCAGACACTCTTAAAACTTAAAGCTTGCAGCACCTGGTATTCCCAGGCGGGCTCCCATCCAAGTACTAACCAGGCCCAACCCTGCTTAGCTTCCGAGATCAGACGAGATCGGGCGTGCTCAGAGTGGTATGGCCGCAAGCGAAATCTGTTACCTCAAAACAACATCAACGCAAGACAAGGACTAGACAGATACTAAGGACTTATATACAAAGGAAACAGAGACTAATTAACAAGACACAGCTGGTACAAATTAACTAATAATGAAGGTAACTATAGATACAAACAAGTGGAGGGAAACTGAACAAAGAGTTTTGAACTAAACAGAGTTCAAAACAAACAGACATGTGACAATAACATTCTTTAAAAACATTCTAAACATGTTTAGTGATAACATTGTTAGAATATTATCCCCTAACATTCTTATAAAGATTCCCAGCTGCACTGGATGTGGACTCCAATGTCGCTCAGATATCAAATTTTGGTCGAAAATGAAAATCAGGTTGACGTCTAAACCCAACATTTATTTGACGTCAAGCTCCAACGTCATCAAGCAACTCCAAAAACAGCATTGCCAGCTTCACTTATTACAAACCAGACTGATTTCTGTCATATGTGCATAAAAGTTCTTATTAAGATAAAAAAGACTTTTAGATGTTGATGTCTGTTTGGTTTGACGTCACCATTATTGTGATCAGTGTTCGCTTTAGTTTGACTCTTAACTTTTTAATGTTAGTTTTTCTTTGGCTGCTGTAACTGTTTGTTATGGCAAGAACAGCAAAAGAAAATGTGATCAGATCATGTTAGGTATTTGTTGATGATAAAGATCCTCATGTAGCGGTCTGATTATCTGATTTCACCCAGTTTGAGTCCACATCCAGGGCCCAATGGGAAGAATGTTAGGGGATAATGTTCTAACAATGTTATCACTAAACATTTTTAGAATGTTTTTAGAGAATGTTATCCTACCGCTTAGCAGAACATTCTGGGAACAAAAATAAAACTTGCCAGTGAAAACATTCCAAGAACATAAAAGATTTCTGGCTGGGTAGAAGCAGAGCTGCGGTGTATGACATCAAAGTACAGCAAGAGCGATTAGTGAGCGATACTCTGATGTCATACACTGCGTTCTTCAAGTCAAACACACCTAAAGACTCCAAGACCTCAGATGGGATGGAGTTTTGTAAAATCAATAAAAAGAGCTGCAAATGATATGTCCCCCATGACCAGGGACGGACTGGGACTAAAAAATGGCCCTGGACTTTGACTAGGCCCGGCCCAAAGCAATCAGTGTGCGGAAACTCGACGACAACAACAATTACGCCTGCCATGACTGTCACAAGACTTTAATTGTGGCTCATGATACTATACCATCCAAATTATAGCAATAGCACTGATGTTGACTAGATGTTGTGTTAAAAGCATATTAGATTAACTTGAATACTCATATAGTCAGGGGTCTCAAACTCAAATTGTCGGGGGGCCGTTTCTGTGATTGACACCTCATAGGAGGGCCATATTATCCTTCAAGCACAAGAAAGCGCAACATTTCAGAAAATTTACTTTCCTTTGCATTATTTCTCATTTAGCCTACTTCAAATTTCATTAGGCCTACTAAAATATTTTTTATACCTATACTATAAATATCTTATTTACCATACTAAATGTAAACAGCAGTGTCTCTCTCATTGTTACAGAGTGTAGTATAATTATATAATACTATTACTAATATAATACTATTAATTGAAATAGTCTGGTGCGACTTCTCACATCCAACAAGATATATGGAATAAAAAATCAGTAATTTAGGAACAAAACCAGCAACACTTGTGGCGTGGAGGGCTCAGAAATAAACAAAAAAACTGGAGCTATATATCAACTTTATTTTGCCAAAAAAATAAAAATCTCTCATTGTTACATACATTATTAGTTTTTAACATCTAGTGGAAGTATTTTCCCTTACTTTATGTTAGCTTAAATAACATTAAAATCTTGCACTGAACAACACTGTACTGAACAAATACAATCCCTGAATACATTTGTACACTCTTCTTTTTCTTGACAGACACCTGCAGCGCTTGTGCTCACACAGCTGGGCCACATTTGTCCAAGATGCCGTTTGAGCATCGGTAACGTTTAATGGCTGCATCGGACGCGTTTCGGTGGTTTAAATCGGCGCTCGTGACTTAAAGTCGAGTGCTTTTACTGCAATTTAGGCAAGCGCACTCATAATAGAAGCGATTGAGAGCGCGGCTCATGGTTGCATAGCAACGACAGACGTCACTGGAGCGAAAGCGCATTGGAAAGAAGAATACGGCGCGGCCGCTTATGTGACGCGATATGTGAATGCCCCTTAGAACGGCGACTTTTTCTTTGCATATCAGACAGGTAGCAACTAGAGAATAATAATAATAATAATAATAATTTAGCGGGCCGGATTATGTTTTATTTTTGAGATCAGTTGCGGGCCGGGTAGAGGCGGTGGGCGGGCCGGCAGTTTGAGACCACTGATCTAACGTCTTTGCTGCTTACTTGGCGGCCACGGCCAGTGAAGCTGGCATACAACTTAAAGGTGCATTGCTGCCACCTACAGTACTGGAGTGTGAAACAGATTAGTGGGGGGAAAAAACAGATGATGACTGCGTGTGTGGTGGCGGATGGAGTACCGGCCGTTCTGTGATTCTCCAGATCACACAGATGGCCAGTCCGCCCCTGCCCATGACATATTAAAAATTTTGAGAATTTGAGACACATTTGAGAATTTTGTACATAATGTTTTGAGAAAATTATGCATATGATTTGTAATTTCTATGAAATTAATGAAAACTTACAATCTGTTTAGGACAATTACAAAGTGTTAATTGTTTCGAGAGCAGTGATTTGAGCGTGGAGAAGTGTCAAATCAATTGAGAACAATTGTAAAACACACCTTTCACACTCACACACATCACAGCTAAACCAGCCAAAAAAGTATTTTTTTGCTTGGGAATTTATGATATAATTGTATCTGTTTCTGATTTCATTTGTGTCACAGACACGTCAGGTTCCACCTCACTTCCTTACCCACGCACTCAATCACCAGCATACTAATCACCGCCACCTGAAGATCATCAGCACCATCATTACCACCACTATAAAGCCACCACACTCACACACACTCACTGTCCGGTCTCGTTTGCACTACAGCACATGTATGCTTACCTTAAGGACTCCCAACGACATACTTACCTGCTCCAGCGATCTCCTTCATCTCCTTCGTCTCCTGTTCTCCTCGTGTGCCTACCTGCCTGTGTGTGTGAGTGTCTCCACCGTCTCCCTCCAGTGCATCTCTACTTCAGCATCTGCAAGTTTGAAAAGGACAGTATTACATTCCATTCATCTCTCAAGAACCACATATCTACTTACTATCACTCAGTGCTCTGCTTATTGTGCAATAAACTCACCTGGTTTGCTTTTACCTCTGTCTCCGTGTCTCTGTACGTAACAGAAGACCGGACCTTAACAACTTCACAGCATGAGCACCAACGATCCATTTCAGGAGCTCGTGGACGCGCTGCGCCGAGCACTCACACCACAGCCATCCTCACCGTCACCCATCAACGCGGCTGCTTCCGCACCCACCATCACCGCTTCTTCCCCAGCATTCACCGCCAGTCCCATGGCCAAACCGGCGCCCTACAGTGGATCGGCGGAGGAATGCAGCGGATTCCTTCTCCAATGCGAACTGGTCCTGGAGATGCAGCCGCACCTCTACACTACCGACACAGCGAAAATAGCGTTTATCATTTCGCAACTGCAAGGTAAGGCCCTGCAATGGGCAGACTCCCTGTGGACACAGAAGGGCCCTGTTGTCAAGTCTTACTCGGCGTTCGTCTCTCACTTCCGTGAGGTCTTCGGGAAACCTCTGGCGGACTCTTCGACTGGTGAGAAACTCTATAATCTGAAGCAAAGAAATCTATCTGTTAACGATTATGCCTTGCAGTTCCGAATGCTAGCTGCCACCAGCGGATGGAATGAACAAGCCCTCATCACTACTTTCCGTCAGGGGTTGGAACCCAATGTGCGGCTGCATCTCGCTGCATACGAGGACTCGATGGGACTAGAACGCTTCATCCAACTCGCCATCCGCGTGGGTTCTCGTATGCAGTCGTGTCTCTTAGAGCACCAGAGCCAGTCATCCACCACCAACCTCCTCCGTCGGTCCGAGCCCGTCAGCCCTCCAGAACCAGCCATCGAACCCATGCAATTAGATCATTCACGTCTCACACCTAAGGAAAGACAAAGAAGGCTGACCCTGAACTTGTGTTTATATTGTGGATCTCTGGGGCATGCTATCTCCACATGCCCATCTCGTCCTCCTCGGCCCGTGGTGAGTGCAATTTTCCCCTCCATTCAGAAAATGAAACCACTCACTACTATTGTAATTCTTACTGCTGCAAATGCCTCTATTCCAGTGGTGGCGCTCCTCGACTCAGGGTCAGCAGGAAATTTCATCTCAGGAACCCTCTGTCGTCAACTCAAGCTCAAGATCTCCCCGTCTCCGACTAGCTATCAAATCCACTCCATCACGGGCAAACCCCTGAGCCGTAGGAACATCCGTCATTGTGTGGGACCTCTTCAACTCTGTGTCGGCATCTTGCATACGGAGAAAATACATCTGCTGGTTCTGGAGGAATCCACCACTGACGTGGTTCTAGGGCGCCCGTGGCTGGAACAACACCATCCCACCATCTCTTGGCGCACGGGCGAAGTCCTGAAGTGGGGCGACCACTGCTTCCCAGACTGTTTCCCAGCGCTTCCTGTTCCGAAATCTCCACTCTCCAAGTCTCTCGCCATCAATGCCACGTCCATCGAAAGCCCTGTAGAGAAGCACTCTGTGGATGTTCCCCCGGACTACGCCCCCTTCAGTGACGTCTTCTGCCCGCAACGCGCCTCCAAGCTTCCTCCACACCGGCCATGGGACTGTGCCATCGATCTGCTACCGGGTGAGCCAGTGCCCAGGGGACGCATCTACCCCCTATCACTACCTGAGGAGAAGGCCATGGAGGAATACATCAAAGAGGCACTCGAACAAGGTTACATCCGCCCGTCTACTTCCCCTGCTGCTTCAAGCTTCCTTTTTGTGGCTAAGAAGGACGGAGGCTTGAGGCCCTGCATTGATTACCGTGCCCTCAACAAGATTACCATCAAGTTCCGCTACCCACTTCCCCTCGTCCCAGCGGCCCTGGAACATCTCCGCGGTGCCACTGTGTTCACTAAGTTGGACCTCCACAGCGCGTACAACCTCATCCGGATACGTGAGGGGGACGAGTGGAAGACCGCCTTTGTCACGCCCACCGGACACTACGAGTATCTCGTCATGCCGTATGGCCTGGTCAACGCCCCCTCCGTATTCCAGGATTTCATACACGAGGTGCTCCGGGAGTTTCTCCACAAGTTTGTACTGGTATATATTGATGACATCCTCATCTACTCCCGGAGCTTGGCCGAACATCGCCACCACATTGCGGAGGTCCTCCAACGCTTACGGCAATTCCATCTCTTCCTTAAAGCTGAAAAGTGCTCCTTCCACCAGCCCTCTGTCCATTTCCTGGGATATATAATTGATCACAGTGGCATCCGAATGGACGAGGGGAAGGTCTCCGCTATCCAGTCCTGGCCCATTCCATCAACAATCAAAGAACTCCAACGCTTCCTAGGTTTCTCCAACTTCTACCACCGATTTATCAAGAATTACAGTACCATCGTCAGTCCACTCACCAACCTACTCCGTCATCAGCCCAAGTCTCTGTCCTGGTCCCAACAAGCCACCAACGCCTTCGAGACCCTTAAAAGAGCCTTCACAACCGCTCCCCTCCTCGTCCACCCTAACCCAGATCTCCCATTCGTCGTGGAAGTGGACGCCTCCACCACCGGAGTGGGAGCGGTTCTTTCACAGCAGCAGGGGACACCAAGTAGACTCCATCCATGCGCCTTCTTCTCCCGCAAGCTCAACCCGGCGGAGGTCAACTATGACATCGGTGACCGCGAACTCCTGGCCATCAAGCTTGCCCTTGAGGAGTGGAGGCATTGGTTGGAGGGGGCTACTCATCCCTTTCAAGTTCTCACTGATCATAAGAACCTAGAATATCTGAAGGCTGCCAAAAGGCTCAACCCTCGTCAAGCTCGCTGGGCCATGTTCTTCTCAAGGTTCAACTTCTCAATCTCTTATCGCCCTGGTTCTAAGAATACCAAAGCTGACGCCTTGTCTCGTCTCTACTCCCTGAAGTTCCTGAAACAATTCTACCGGAGTCCATCTTCGTAAACCCGATCCAGTGGTCCGAGGAAACCATGCCCTCCTCCAATGCCTCCACACGCACTCCGCCGGGTTGCCCCCAAAGCTTGCAATACGTCACACGGGCACGTCGCACTCCACTCCTAAACAATACCCACTCTTCACTTGGCACTGGCCACCCGGGGGCCAATGAGACCCTCTCGTTGCTCAAACAACGCTTCTGGTGGCCCAACATGGCCAACGATGTCAGGAGGTACGTGCGGGGCTGCAGGGAGTGCGCCATCTCAAAAAGTCCACGCCATCTTCCCACCGGCAAGCTTCTTCCTCTGCCCGTTCCTGAGAGACCCTGGTCACACCTGGGAGTGGACTTCGTCACCGACCTCCCTGAGTCTGACGGTCACACATGCATCCTGGTGGTGGTAGACCGCTTCTCAAAGTCCTGCCGTCTGATACCCCTGGAGGGTCTACCTACCGCCATGGCCACTGCTGAGTTGATGTTTAACCATGTGTTTCGCTATTACGGAATTCCTGAAGACATAGTCTCCGACAGAGGACCCCAGTTTGTCTCTCACGTTTGGAAAGCCTTCTTCTCCCTCCTGGGTGTGACCGTCAGCCTGTCATCTGGGTACCACCCTCAGTCGAACGGGCAGACGGAACGGAAGATTCAGGAGATAGGCCGCTTCCTGCGTACCTTCTGTCACGGCCACCAGAACTCCTGGAACCAGTACCTGGGTTGGGCCGAGTACGCACAGAACTCCCTCCGCCAAGCCACAACTGGACTAACACCCTTCCAGTGCGTACTCGGCTACCAACCCCCACTGTTCCCCTGGGATGGGGAACCCTCCAACGTCCCTGCAGTCGACTACTGGTTCCGGGAGAGCGAGAGGGTTTGGGACTCAGCTCACCACCAACTGCAGAGAGCCCTGCGCAGACGCAAGATGGCAGCCGACCTTCGACGCTCCGACGCTCCCGTATACCAACCGGGGCAGAAGGTCTGGCTGTCCACCAGGGACATCAGGATGCGTCTGCCCTGCAAGAAGCTGAGTCCCCGCTTCATTGGCCCGTTCACCATCCTCTGGCAGATCAACCCCGTCACCTACCGACTCCAACTCCCTCCACAATACAGTAGGATTTACCCCACATTTCATGTATCTCTGCTAAAACCTCACCTCCCTTCTGTTGTTCCCTCCACAGAACCTGACGTGACAGCCGCCGAGCCCCCCCTTCCACTCATCCTGGAGGACGGCACTGCTTACGTGGTTCGAGAGATCCTGGACTCCCGGCGCCGTGGTGGTCGACTCGACTATCTCGTCGACTGGGAAGGCTATGGCCCCGAAGAACGCTCATGGGTCCCCAAGAATGATATCCTTGATCCTATTCTGTTACAGACCTTCCACACCAACCACCCAGACAGACCTGCTCCACGCCCCAGAGGAAGACCACCACGACGTCGGGGTCCGCGGCCCTCAGGAGCGGGCCGTGGGAGGGGGGGTACTGTCACAGACACGTCAGGTTCCACCTCACTTCCTTACCCACGCACTCAATCACCAGCATACTAATCACCGCCACCTGAAGATCATCAGCACCATCATTACCACCACTATAAAGCCACCACACTCACACACACTCACTGTCCGGTCTCGTTTGCACTACAGCACATGTATGCTTACCTTAAGGACTCCCAACGACATACTTACCTGCTCCAGCGATCTCCTTCATCTCCTTCGTCTCCTGTTCTCCTCGTGTGCCTACCTGCCTGTGTGTGTGAGTGTCTCCGCCGTCTCCCTCCAGTGCATCTCTCCTCCAGCATCTGCAAGTTTGAAAAGGACAGTATTACATTCCATTCATCTCTCAAGAACCACATATCTACTTGCTATCACCCAGTGCTCTGCTCATTGTGAAATAAAACTCACCTGGTTTGCTTTTACCTCTGTCTCCGTGTCTCTGTACGTAACAATTTGTATGGGTCTGTGATTTGAAAACTATCTGCTCACCCCTGAACACCCTCCATATAGTTCATACACATATTAGCTTTTCTGGTAACACTTTACTTGAAGGGGTGTGCATAAGACTGACATGACACCTTCATAATCATGACATGACACGTGTCATGAATATGAAGGAGGTTTTATGAATGCTTATGACAACTGTCATTAAGTGTCATTCGCTCAATTATGTCATTTTTAATGCAAAGATGACATTGTTTGAGATGTCCGAGTTATGACAACTTGACATAAACCAACACATCATAACCTGTCAGTGTCTTTGTCATGACAACTTGACATTATTTAGCTTTATGGGTTAACATTACATTAAACTGTCATGTGGTTGGTTTTGACATTGGCTGTTATGAGGCCATTATATCAGTGTCATAAATATGTAGCTTGAGCTCAAGTACAGTGGTACAAATTGAACTTGTCATTAAAATGTCATTAAGTGACAATACTCTGACAAATAATTTTATAACAGCGTCATGACTATTTTCATTTCGTGTTTTTTTTTTTTTTTTTTTTTTTTTTTTAAGTTTCCTCCAACAGAAGGTCAGATAATAGACAATTTCAAATTTCGTAAAAAAGATGACACTGTTATAAAATAATGGTAACACTTTATTTTAGGGTCTTTTAACTAGTTGCTTATTACTATTAGCATTCATATGGCTAAAATATTGGCTATTTATTAGTACTTATAAAGCACATATTAATGCCTTATTCTGCATGATCTTATTCTACATTCTTAATCCTACCCAATACCTAAACCTAACAATTAACTATAATAAGCAGTAAATTAAGAGTTTATTGAGGGAAAAGTCATAGTTAATCGTTTATATATGTGTTCCCTATACTGAAGTGTTACCAAAATAATGTAATGTAATGTTAACCCATAAAGCTAAGTAGTTTTTTAAGTTTGATAATTAATCTGCTATGTCATGTTTATGACAGGTTATGATGTTTTGCTAATGTCAAGTTGTCATGACAAAGACATCTCAAACAATGTCATCTTTGCATTAAAAATGACAT
Organism: Megalobrama amblycephala; assembly: GCF_018812025.1. Taxonomy (NCBI): domain Eukaryota; kingdom Metazoa; phylum Chordata; class Actinopteri; order Cypriniformes; family Xenocyprididae; genus Megalobrama; species Megalobrama amblycephala. The sequence goes on from NC_063047.1 coordinate 1,677,417, forward strand.
AATTGAGCGAATGACACTTAATGACAGTTGTCATAAACATTCATAAAACCTCCTTCATATTCATGACATGTGTCATGTCAAGATTATGAAGGTGTCATGTCAGTCTTATGCACACCCCTTCAAGTAAAGTGTTACCACTTTTCTCTATGCATTTAGACATAGTATACACCTACCCCCAAATGTAAAGAAATTACATGGAAAATGTTTTCTGTTCTCTGGAACTTCATCGACTCCACCTCTCATGATGATATCTAGCCTTTCAGAGTCCTATAAAAGATAAAAGAGGCTCTTCAGTCAGATCTGAGAATCAACAGCTGCTTTTGGTGAAGTCTCTGGATTTTACAAGACTACACAAGAACAGTGAGTTTTAAAGTCAACAACTTGTGTTTAAAAAAACAAAACTGTGGCTTAATAAGTGACATTTGAGGTATGATGTATTTTTATCAGAAGAACTGTAAAGTTGATCAAAAAGATTTTCATTTTTAGTTTTGGAATTATAGATTTTAACTTTAATGCTGACTTCATTGTTTTATAGATGAGTGCATCCAAACCCGAGAAAAGGTAATTCTGCTCAGATTCTTATGACAGAAGCTGTGCACTCCATTATATACTGTACTGCATCACAATTCAAATACAAACTGAGTTATAGCAGTATGTGATGTTAAAGTCAGCACGGGTCTGTCTCTGCAGTGTTGAGGTGAGAATCGAACACTCTCTGAATGAGAACGAGGAGGAGTTTGTAGCCAGAAGGAGAATTGCTGTTCTACAAAGTTTGAATAAACTTAAGATACGCTGCAGTCAGGTAAAACATCTTAATATATCTGTCTGGCTATTTACAAAAGATGTTGTTTATGGTGAACATCAAATGTTTGCTAAATCAATCTTTGTTTCAGGATGAAGTCCCAAACATTGCATTACTGGGTTCTGGAGGAGGACAAAGAGCCATGGTGGGATTGCTGGGATCCCTGGTTCAGCTCCAGAAAACAGGTCTTCTGGACTCCATCCTTTATCTGAGCGGAGTCTCTGGATCCACCTGGTATGAACACTGAGAAATAACACTCACTCACTCCCACACACATGCACACACAAATTTGAAATGAGAGTATGTTGTTCCTCTGAAGGTGTATGGCCTCCTTATATCAGGAATCAAACTGGTCCACCGAACTAGAGACTGTGAAAGACAAGATCATCCAGAGACTCAGCAGTTCTGAAGTCAGCTGGAAAGAAGCATTTGCCAAACTGAAGAAATATTACGACGAGAAAGATGAAAAGATATTCAGTTTGACTGACGTCTTTGCAGCGATGGTCATCACAACATATGTGAAAGAGGTCTGTGCCACATACCACAACCCTCAATGATCGTAATGAGGTGCTCGTTCAGACTTGAAAAATGCTATGTTTTTAGTACTGATATGAGAGTTGATAATGGCACAGCAAGGAACCTGAAGCACAGGGGAAACAATACTGTAACATTCTTCTGATTACAAGCTGCTAATCTACATGCAGTGCTGTTCAAAAGACCATATTGAAAATCTGAGATTTATAAACATTTCTTATAGAAGGTGTTTTCCACTTGTTTGTAACTGAAGAAATTGTCCCAGGTCTCTCCTACACCAACATGAAAAATACCAGCATTTTTTTTCTCTTCAGATAGATGAACGCACACTCACAGATCAGTGGGACCACCAGAGTAAAGACCCGTTTCCCATCTACATGGCGATCGACAAACACTGCAAACAGAACAATGATGCAGGTTTGTGTGTGTGAGAAAAAACGACAGAGTTTATGTGTTTATTTCGGCTGTTATATGAACATGTTTCTGTCTGCAGACCCCTGGTTTGAGTTCACTCCATATGAAGCAGGTTATTCCCTCACTGGAGCATTTGTGGAAACCTCCAGCTTTGGCAGCAAGTTTGAAAATGGCTGTAAGATCAAGAACCAGCCTGAAATTGACATGCTGTACCTGCAAGGTAACAAACTCTGTTTTAAAGGAGAGTTTATTAATATTTATAATTTCAACTTACATTCTACAGATTCTCCATTGTAAACTGTACATTAGAGAATACAGTAAAATAGATCAGTATTCTCTGGGATGTATATTGATTTGGAGATCAGGTCTGTCAAAACTGAAATATAAATATTACAATTAGTAATGCTGAAAAATAATTTAAAAAGCAATTTCACCAATACATTGAAGTGCTGCTTTTCAACATATATCTTCTCATTACACACTGATTTAAAGGAAAGATAATTTTTGCTTCACAATAACAGCTGAAATGCATGTTTGTATTGCACATTTTATTTTTAAAATGATACTTTTTTGTTTAATGTAAACACTTTTAAACCTAAATGTGTTTTCTGCAGCTCTGTGTGGCAGCGTTTTAGCTGATGGAGACGAGAACAAGAAATTCCTCTTGGAAAAAATAAAAGGTGCAACTGTATTTCTTCTCAAGTCTCAGTTCTCTCTAAAGCGTCATTTGATTGTCATGTCAACTTTAACTTAATTTGATCCTTTCCCCCAAGATTCCTCAAGTTTTGTAAGACCTGAAAGTAAAACACAAATGAAGAGGTGTAAGAAAATGAGGGAAGGTAAAGGATTTCTTATTACTTTTTATTGATCCATCTTTTGTGTCTAGTGATCTGTTCATGCTACTTGTTGATAAATAAACAGTTAAACTATTTAAAGATGAAAAATAAAATGAGCTATAATGATGATTATCACCACCTGATATGTGAATGTCATAAATTTGGGGATGGAAAGCACTTGCATTCAAGACATTTTGCACTGTGTTCATGATTGTTCAATGTGTGTTTTCTTCAGAAGATCCAACGTCTCTTTCTGAGGACGAATGTTACAAGGTGCTCATGGATCTCGTGGATATGAATCTCTCAGTTTTGAATGGCAATGATCCATCTGCTCTGGATGAATCCATCAGAACAAAGCTGAACAGTAAGATTTTCAGAGAGTGTGCTAGAAAATGTAGCTACATTTAGACAGTAAAACAAACTACAAGCTAATTGATGAAACAACAAATACGGATACATTAACATGAAAAACATCTGTTTTGGCCAACAAAAAGTAACACAAGATACAAAAACTAGAATTATACCTCGTCAGATAACAAGAACTTAATCATATTCATGTTCCTCTCTTTTTACAGAGCTCAATGGAGGCAGACGTCAGATGGTTCAAGCAAAAAACCTTAATCTCACTGATAAAAAAACAGCAAAACAGTATATGGAACAATACACTGAAGATGTGTATAATGATTTGAATCGTTGCTTCAGTTTCTGGCCTAAAAGTAAGTTGAACTGTCCTTTCAATGTGACGATTTGTATGATGTACTTCATTTTTGGTTTTCAAGCAAGATTAATGCATAAATGCAAAATGTGCTTTACTCCAAGATTCCATAAAGCTTCCAACAAAACAGGTTTGATGCCACAGAAGAATGTTTAGACATCCAATGATGTACTTTTTTTCTCCAAAGAACCATATAGCCAACTAAAAATATATACAAAATATAAAACAATATCAGAACCATTATATTGAATTTAAAAACCTCTGTGTATCTGTTCTACAGATATTTGGATGAGCATTTTTAAATGCTTGGCTGACTGGATCTGGGGTAGGAATTACAACTTTCTTCACAACATGAAAGGTGAGGACAGAAAGTCAAATGGACTGGTACTGACTGAAAGTGAAAGTGACTTGTAGTGTAGCCAAGTATGATGTACAATACTCGTAATTTGTGCTCTGCATTTCACCCATCCAAGTGAACACACACATACTGTGAACGCACACCCGGAGCAGTGAGCAGCCATTGGGGGTTCAGTTGTAGGTAATGAGAGTGGAAGAGAGCACTTTTCATTCACTCCCCCACCTACATTTCCTACCGGTACTGACTGAGACTCGAATTCACAACCTACGGGTTACAAGTCTGACTCTCTAACCATTAGGCCACAACTGCCCCAAAACATAGAGCTCTTCACAGATTTGCATGTCATCCGTTTGCAGGGGCCATGCAAATCTTCTCTGTATCGATCCAATTTTAGTAAATGTGCTGCCTTAGCAAGCACTCAATGCTGTGAACTGGAAATTCATAGTGAATAATATAATAATGCTGTGATCCCTCAGATAAAGCAGTGCCCTCCACTCTTCTGGAAAGTGAGACGAGAGACTATCAAGACGCTGGACTGTTGGTGAACTCACCCTACTTCTCAGTGCTGAGAAAAGAGAGAGACATCGACCTCATCATTGCTCTGGACTTCAGTGAGGCCGATCCTTTCAAGGTATTATGCACACAGAGAATTCACTTAGAGAAGTTAGTTTAAAAAAAATCCATATAAATCATCATTTACTCCTTCTCATTTCGTTCCTAACCCATGACTAGTTCCTTCTGTAGACCACAAGATGTAAAAAAAAATATCTAGCTGCTTTTTTCCTCATGACATTCATAGTTATCACCAGAGTTTGCACTAACCTAAAATATGCAGGATTTTAAACACATTAGATTTTAAACACATTAACAGATAATAACAGATAAGGGGGGTGGGGGTTTCTCATTCTGACAATTTCAGTGAATAACTACTTAATTTTAAATGGTCTAGCTCTTTCAATCTTTCAAACAATATTGTGATGCTTTTCCACTGCAGACAGTGAAGAAAGCTGCTGAGTTGTGCAAGGAACTAAACATCCCTTTCCCTGAGGTCAACATTCCCTGTGAAGATGTAAAGAAACCGAAGGACTTCTACGTGTTCAAAGGCCAAAACACTCCAACTGTGATCCACATCCCTCTTTTTAATGTTGTCAACTGTGGAGGCAAGTTAAAGTCTTACAATGTCCTGAATAAAACATCCTCTGGAGGACACTTTGGGGAACGCCTCAAACGTGACTGGTGTCTGAAGCACGTGTTTATACGCAACAGTGTCATTGGCTGACGACAGTTCATGACGTCACTACTGGTGCGGAAGTATGAAAGGGCACCTGTATTAGACATCATCAGCTTCTTTGTGTGAAGGAGACGTAGACAGGCAGGCCCAATGCATGGCAGAGAGACACAGTGGGTGCTTCTCAGTCCTCAAATTGAATACTCAAATCGTTTCCTCGCTGCTACATCCAGCCTGTGACCCGGAAACTGCTCGAACTCAGCCATCTTGAATGACATCTCAATTCTCTAAATGCACCTGTAGGAGGCAAGGAATGAAAAGCGAGGAAGCTTCCTAAAGAGTCATGAGTTAGGATACACAGGTTTACTCTTCCCTCGCATCCTAAGGGGGTGGAGTTAAGACGCGAGGAAAGGAAGAGAAGAAAGGAAAAGAGGATGCACAAATAAGAAATGAGAGGCACCCAGTGTCTCGTTCCCATTCTCAGGAAACCATGGTTACATGCATAACCTGAGACATTTCCTTTCAAATGGGAACTCACACTGCGTCCTTTAGAGGACACTTTAGGGAACCAATACCCACTCCACCATGCTGAGGGAATGACTGCATACTTGGCTGTGACAAGCAAAAACAAAGACTTGATTTAGATCTCAAAGTCAGATTCCCTCACTCAGGTCCACAGAACTCTAAGTGAAACTATTCCCTACGGCCACCACCCAACATCGAGCTCTAACATGGGTGGCGCTCAAAGGTCTGGTAATGTCAGCCTCTATGCCAGACATTATCCTTAAGGGAATATTGGCAAGGAAATCAATGGTTCCCTCGCCTGTCACTTGCGACCTAAGGGAGCCGTCTACTTAAGGGACCCGCTATCAGGGGAAGACAGCTTTAACCTTAAACTTGACTCATGAAGGGGCCACCTGCTTGGAAGCCCAACCTGTGGGGAGGTAGCCGTGTCCTAATTAAACATAAGGTCCAGCACCCAAGTAAAGGCATTGTGACGAGCAGGGTGGGACGAGGGCCGTGAGGGAACTGCACGAGGTCGGTGACATGAGTGATAACGAGCGTCAGCTGCGCGTTGCACCGGTCTCGTATCTCTCACAGAGGAGCTCTGGAAGCATAAAAGGGGGAGCGGTGACAGTGAAGGACAAGAGAGGACCAGGTCTGGACTTTAAGTTATGTTTTATTATTTTTGTGTGGCCGGCAGTTGTCCGTGAGGGACTGCCGGCATTACTTTCATTTTATTCTTTGTTTATTTTATATATTAAAGTTTGTTTGAACGTTCGCCGGTTCCTACTTCCTTCTTTCCGTATATATACAAACTTTGTTACATTGGTGCCGAAACCCAGGAGGAAGGAGGGACATGCTGTCGGAGAGCCCTTGCTGCTGAGGGGGATCGCGGTGCTGAGGAAGAATGAAGACCGCGAATGGCTGCCCGAGGCAGTGGTGATGGAGCGACCATACAACGGGTGGGACAGAGAGCTCGCTGCTGTGCTCCTGGGTCAAGGTGGGGTGGCTGCTGAGGAGCGGAGGAGTCGCCGCTGTTCGCTGTGGGCCGGGGCCTGCTGCTATCCACCATAAAGGAAAGGAGCAGGGAACGGGGGACTTGCTGCCAGCTGCCCTCAGCCGAAGGAGCCATCGCCGGCTGCCAGGGGGCGGAGGAGGATCGAGCTATCCACCGAGCATCCAGTACCATTGCATGGCTCTGTGAGGAAGAGCCTCGCGGCTGGCTGAGGACTGAGTGGCAGTATGCCATGAGGTTTGAATGTTTGCCAGTTCCCACCTCCTTCTTACTGTATATATATGAACTTTGTTACAAAAAATGAACTTTGTTACAGAAAAAGCATCCCTGTAACGTGGAGGGCACACTCCATGATAGCCCCTGCAGTCTAGGGATCATCTTGAGATCTTTTGTGGAAGCAGAATCCCTGCTTACAGAACCCTGAAGGAAAGGCCCAGCTTAAGTCAAGTCAAGTCAAGTCAAGTCACCATTATTTATATAGCGCTTTTTACAATGCAGATTGTGTCAAAGCAGCTTTACAGTGATATCTGGTATATAATTTTGCTGCACAGCAGCTCTTAAAGAATAGTATCAATGCAGGCAGATCAAAGCACTGTTGAATAAATGTCAAGAATACTGTTGAATATCAAATGTCAAGTCAAATGTCAAGTGTAAAAAAACCAAGCTATTGATCTCTGGAGCACACAAGGAAACTGCCTGCTTGAGGGCCCCGAGTGAGGAAGGCAGTTTTTACTTCACTGCTAACACAAGCGAGCCACCTGCTTAAGAACCCACTATAAGGGGAGGCTGCTATGACCCTGCGAATATGCTAAAGTTTGCATTCTAGGGAATATGCCTATTAAAAGGACCCGAAGAACCCTGAAACTTCAGCACATCTAAAAGGGAGCCACCTACTAAAGCCCCTTAAAAGGATGCGGCTGCCCCAAGCCTATCATAAGGGAGCTACCTTTTTCTTAAAGGACCCCACACAGAGGTGAAAGGAAGCTCACCTGACCTTGGAGATCGATGTCGCTGCTAAGAGGAGCTCAGAAGATCGGAGGCCACATTAGAACAATGAGGCCAAACCATGCTCAACCTTAAAGACAGCTTATCACAGCGGCCCACAGAGAGCTGACACTCTTGATGTCTCTGTCTAGGTTGAGGTCAGGAAAGTGGAAGCCTCAGCAAATAGCTCTAATTTAAGGCTCATGAAGAAGCCGCCTGCTTAAACCCCAGCTTCTGGGATAGGCAGCTGAGAATAGAGATGATCCTCACAATGCGTGCATTCAGTTCCCTTGAAAACTAAACACGTGTGCTCCTCACTGATTCACAGAGAGTACAGACACACATTCTTCATGATATTCATGTTCCCACATATGCAAACAAACGGATCCTGAAAACAAAAGAAATTGATGAAGTCTAATGCAGCTGCCTCATACTCACGGTCGCACCAGTAGTGACGTCATGGACTGTCATCGGCCAATGACATTGTCACATTTAAACACATGCTTCAGACACCAGTCACGCTGGAGGCATTCCCTAAAGTGTCCTCTAGAGGATGTAGTGTGAGTTCTCATTCGAAAGGGAACTGAATTATTAACTGTGTTCTGATTTAAGTCTGTCACTGTTTTATCAGATAAAATAGAGGAATGGCGGAAAAAATATAGCACCTCTAAATGGCCTCACAGCGACGTACAGACGATCACTGATCTTATGGAGGTCGCTGGAAAAAACATCTCAAACAACAAAGACAATCTGCTGGAGCAGATTCATCTGGCCATAAAAATACACAAATAATGAATAATAAACATCAGTGGTGTGCCGCATTCTGAAATAAGGCAGCAAAGTCCTCACTGTTTGTTTTATTGTTAAAAAAAAAAAAAAAAAAATTCAATAGTTTGTGTAATATGATAAATCATCTAGCTATTTTGCCTGATGGAGTACAGGCATTCAGATAAACAGTTAATGTAAGGATACGAGCTAACATGAGCAAATAACCTTGTTTTATAATGTGTTTTCTGTTTAGCTTTTTTTATTTGTGAGGCTTTAAAATGTATTTGAATAGTTTGATTAGTCTGCTTCCTTTGTTGTCATTCTGTGACTTACAGTAGCCTACTGCATAGTGTTGACAACTTGAAATAAACCTCTACAAATGTATCTGTGGCCTAATAAAAAGTATATAAGCTATAGCCTGGTTTGAATATTCTGTGTCATCCTTAATTTCTTGATTATTTTGGTATATTCAGTGTTTTCCAGACTTTATCAACCCCTTTTATCAACCCCAAACTACAAATGTTTCCTGTTTTCTCATATTTTACTGGATATCATGACAAATTATCATTAAAGTCAAACAGGTAAATGCACACTTGCTGTTATTTGTCACATATTTTTGTTGCAAAGCAAAATCAATATTTTTCAATATACCCCTTGGTGCATGTGCAATAATAGAAAAACATGACAAACATTGTTAAAAACCTTTCTAATAAAGATCTGTAAAGCTTATTTGGATTGTACAAAATTATTTTTAAAATATTATCTTGAAAATGTACTTTTCTTTTTTTTTTTTTTTTGCTGATTTTTTCTTTTCTTAGTTTTATTTCAGTTTTTTAATTTTTCAATTTTGTATTACCTCACAGAAAAAAAAAAAAAAAAAAAAAAAAAAAAAAAACTCGATCAAGAAAAGTGCCTGGAAAACATATTTTTTAAACAAAAAAGAATAAAATTACTAAATAATTTGGCCATAGGAAAATTTCAGAATGAATAAAAATTTTTTAAACAATAAATCTGGAAGGAGGGGATCATAACTTGAATTTGATGTCTCAGAAGTACAACATGACAACATTTGCTGTACTTAAATGATGCTGTGATGATAGCATATTTCATTTAATACATATAAAGGACAAAACGTGAAGATGAAAAAATAATGGACAATGCATTTGATGACCACAAGATGGCGACAAAGTCCAAGTATCTGCTTGGAATGGCAGTATTTAAATAAAAAAAAAATTGTGTTATTGTAACATAACATGTCCCACCCTGTGGGAAAGTTGTTGATGGGAGATTCTGAATCATCTCAATCACTTTCAGAGGTAACCCAGCTGCATTCAGATTCAACCTTACTTAGAGCAGAAAACTTGTCTTAGTTAAATCCATTTAGTTCCACTTAGCTGAGGCGTTCCCATAGTGAGATGCATGTTATAAAGAGAACCATAATTGAGAGTCATAATTGTAATTCAGTCTTTTTATTGATTTGATTATTAATGATTAGCAATTTATTACTTATAATGAACAGACTGAAACATGCAGAAACATGTTTAATATATTAAACATAAAAGTAACATAATGACCTTATTCAGAACAGTGCCATGACAGGTATGAAAGTGAGGCTTTGAGAGACTTATGTTTTCAATGGCATCCGCTGTAAAAAGCTGTATAAAGCTCCTAGATCACTTATAATTTTCCGCAGCTCATGTTGTCTGGAGTTTTTTGACTAATGAAATTTCTTGGAAAGATTTCATCTGCAGAACAATCCAAAAGCACATTAAATAACAATACAACCCACTGAAGAAATGTATGTCTTTCCCTCACAGTCTCGATTTCATTCCTGTTAAAGATGGAGCTGCTGTGAATAAGATCTGATTGGCCTGTTGCTTTGGTCACACAATAAATCCCGCCTTTCATTTTCATTTGCATTCCACGTTTGTCAAAAATGTGTCAGCATTAAGTCTAACTGAAACATGAATTTCAAAACAAAAAAACAAAACAAACAGTGAGGACTTTGCTGCCTCATTTCAGAACGCTGCACACCACTGATATTTATTACTCATTATTAGTGTATTTTTGGCCCTATGGCGAGGCGGATCTGCTCTAGCAGCTTGTCTTTGTTGTTTATGATGTTTTTTCCAGCGACCTCCATGAGATCAGTGATCATCTCAGTGCTGTAAGGATGTTGAAATGTGGCATATTTGTTCCTCCAGGCCTCAATATCATCTGAAGAAACATTAAACACTTAAATCAGAACACAGTTGATATTTCAGTTTCATTCAGGACATTGTAAGACTTTAACTTGCCTCCACAGTTGACCACATTAAAGAGAGGGATGTGGATCACGGTTGGAGTGTTTTTGCCTTTGAACACATAGAAGTCCTTCGGTTTCTTTACATCTTCACTGTGAATGTTGACTTCAGGGAAAGGGATGTTTAGTTCCTTGCACATCTCAGCAGCTTCCTTCACTGTCTACAGTGGAAAAGCATCACAATATTGTTTGATTAAAAGGGTTAGACCGTTTAACTTTAAGTAGTTATTCACTGAAATCATCAGGATGAGAACCACCCTCTGAGATAAATGAGAATGCTAACAGATAGCACTCTCTAGGTATCATAAATGAAAACTCATGCACTTATTTTAAAATGGTTTCCTTTTATCTGTTTAAAAGATTTTCAGGTGTCTTAGTTGTTGTGAATCACACAGACTATAAGAAGTCTTTAATAATAATGCTCAGAGCATGCAGGAGAGCACAGGAAAATATAAACAAGTTAAAACTAAGACAACAAGAAAATGAACAGAGAAAACTGAGGGTTTAAATACACAGACAGAATAAACAAAGGAACAATGAACAGATGAGGAACTAATGAATAACCATGGAAAATAACAATCTCAGAAAAAACTGAACTAAAACAGAGCGAGACAATTCCAGAAATACAGCATTTGTAATTATCTGTTAATGTGTTTAAAATCTTGTACATTTTAGGTTAGTGTGAACTCTGGTGGTCGTTATGAATGTCATAAATGTTAAAGGTCCCGTTCTTCGTGATCCCACGTTTTAAACTTTAGTTAGTGTGTAATGTTGTTGTTAGAGTATAAATAAAATCTGTAAAATTTTAAAGCTCAAAGTTCAATGCCAAGCGAGATATTTTATTTAACAGAAGTCGCCTACATCGAACGGCCAGTTTGGACTACATCCCTCTACTTCCTTCTTTAATGACGTCACTAAAACAGTTTTTTGACTAACCTCCGCCCACAGGAATACACAAGAGTTTGTAGAGTGTGTTTGTCGCCATGTCGTCGAAACGCTGTTATTTTCATCCCGCAGTCCAATCACCGGGTCTGATTCCGGCTCAAATTGATAGGGTAAAATTAAAGACATGTTTACAATAACACTGAGCGCGTGCATCTCCACGTTATGGTAAGAGGCGTGACCTTTCCGGGCAAGGTTCGCTAAGAGCTGCTGTCGAATCACAACACAGGAACTGCTGGCACAATCAGAACTCGTTACGTATTTCTGAAGGAGGGACTTCATAGAACAAGGAAGTCATCAGCCCGTTTTTATGACAGTGGAAACAGCGGTATACAGATAAGTAAATTATGTGAAAAATACTGTGTTTTTTTACACGCGAAACATGAACACATGTTATATTGCACACTATAAACACAATCAAAGCTTCAAAAAAACACGAAAAACGGGACCTTTAATGTTCACAGACTGCAATACTGGGCCAGCCCACTAGAGGCTGCAAGAGTCAATGTTCTGGTTGAGAAGGAATGAAAAAAAAGAGAATAAAATAGTGTTGGCAATGTTGTGAAACCAGTCATCCTCTCCTTATAATTTCTGTCATTCCGAGTCCCAAACATTACAATAAATAAAAAAGCAGCAAGATTTTATTTAAAAAAAGTCTGGTGTTGTGTTCTACAGAATAAACAAGTCACGGGTTTGAAATGTCATGAGGGAGTAAATGATGATTTCTAGAGGATTTATTCTTTTAAATGAGTGAATTCTCTGTGTGTATAATACCATAAACGGATCAAGATCGTCACTGAAGTCCAGTGAAATGATGAGGTCGATGTCTCTCTCTTTTCTCAGCACTGAGAAGTAGGGTGAGTTCAGCAACAGTCCAGCGTCTTCATAGTCTCTCGTCTCACTTTCCAGAAGAGTGGAGGGCACTGCTTCATCTGAGAATCACAGCATTATAATACAGTATTATTCACAATGAATTTCCAGTCAGCACCTGTCCATTTGAGTTTCTGTTCTCACCTTTCATGTTGTGGAGGAAGTTATAATTCCTGCCCCAGATCCACAGATCCATGCATATGAAAATTCTTATCCAAATATCTGTAAAACAAATACACAGTGGTTCTAATTCAGTAAATGGTTCTGATATTGTTTTATATTCTTTATATGTTTTTAGTTGACTATATGGTTCTTTGGAGAAAAGATTTTCTTCAGCTTTAACATTGTAAAGACAGTTCAATTTACCAAAAGGCCGGAAACAGAAGCAATGGCTCAAATCATTACACACATCCTCAGTGTATTGTTTCATGTACTGTTTTGCAGCTTCTTTATCAGTGAGATTCAGTTTTTTGTCTTGATAAATCAGCTGATGTTTGCCTCCGGTGAGCTCTGTAAAAAGAGGAGAATGTGCAGATTGAGTTCTTGTTATCTGTATAATTCTAGTTTGTGTATCTTGTGTTATTTATAATTATGGTTCCCTTCTGAAAGAGAACTCGCACTGTATTGGGGGAACGCCTCAGCATAATGATATCTGAAGCATTTGTTAAAGGATTAGTTCACTTTCAAATGAAAATTACCCCAAGCTGTACTCACCCTCAAGCCATCCTAGGTGTATGTGACTTTATTCTTTCTAATGAACACAATCAGATATATATTAATAAATATCCTGATGCATCCGAGCTTTATAATAGCAGTGAACAGCATTCACAAGTATGAGCTGAAGAAAGTGCATCCATCCACCAAACCGCCCTTACATACTGAACTTATGAAAAAAACGGAACTGGCATCACGTCAGTTAAGCTTTTTATGTAAGTTGAATAGGGAAGGTGTAGGATGTAGCGTAAGCTTTTTGAACTGCAAGAGTTTTACACTTTCTTCGTAAGTTGCATACATAAGGTCTGGCGGAAGCTAGATATTTTACTTCATAACTTGTTTAATATGGATTTTTTTACGCAAATGTATCGCTTTGCTTTAGAAGGCCTTTATTAACCCCCCACAGCCATGTGGAGTACGTTTATGATGGATGGATGTGGATGGAGACACTTTCTTCAGCTCATACTTGCTGATCCCACTCAATGCCATTATAAAGCTTGGATGCGTCAAGATATTTATTAATATAACTCCGATTGCGTTCATCAGAAAAAAGAAAGTCATGTACACCTAGGATGGCTTGAGGGTGAGTAAATCTTGGGGCAATTTTTATTTGAAAGTGAACTAATCCTTTAAATCACAGCAATGACATCACACTAGTGCGACAAGGAGGTATATAAGGGGCAAATAGAGAACATCGCTGCCTCTGAAATTGAATACTTCTATAATATATAGTACATGAAAAACAGTATGCCAACAGAGTAGTGTCCGAATTTATAGTATAGTAGGCGAAAAGTACCTGGATGACTTACTACTTCTGGTGAGTTCCCTTCTGAAAGGGAACTCTGGTTTTCTGAGAACAGGGAACGAGACACTGTGTCTCCTTGCCATGCCTCTAGGCTGCCTGCACAGTTCATAAAGTCCCTAAAGTGGATGTCATGATCTCTAGGTGCCCTTTATATATTTCCAGGTTGCACTAGTATTGTGTCATAGGCTGTCGCTGGCCAATAGGATTGCTGTGATTTAACAAATGCTTCAGATATCAGTCACGCTGAGGCGTTCCCCCAATAGCATCTCAGGACACAGTGTCTCATTCCCTGTTCTCAGGGAACCAGGCTTACAGTCGTAACCCGAGACGTTTGCGCTGCTAATAATGACAAGAACGTTTATCATTATTATAAGAACGTTTATTATGAAAATTTTTCTCATTATTATGACATATTATTATTATTATTACAAGTTTCTCAATTAATCAGATATTAAGTCACAATTATGAGAAAGTTTCTCATTTATGACTAACAAAATCATGTGTGTCATACATATCAATATCCTACTAAAAATATAGCTCTTCATTAAGATTGTATACATCATTGAGGGTTGTGGGATGTGGTACAGACCTCCTTCACAAAATTTGTGACGAACATCGCGGCCCAGACGTCAGTCATACTGAATATGTCTTTCCCATAATATTTCTTCAGTTTGTCAAATGCATCTGTCCAGCTGACTCCAGGACCGTTGAGTCTCTGGATGATCTTGTCTTTCACAGTCTCTAGTTCGGTGGACCAGTCTGGTTCCTGATATAAGGAGGCCATACACCTTCAGAGGAACAACATGTGCTCTCAGTTTTGACATTCACCACATCTGTGTGTGTGTGTGTGTGTGTGTGTGTGTGTGTGTGTGTGTGAGTGTTGTTGTTCGTACCAGGTGGATCCAGAGACTCCGCTCAGATAAAGGACACAGTCCAGAAGACCTGCTTTCTGGAGCTGAACCAGGGATCCCAGCAATCCCATCATGGCTCTTTGTCCTCCTCCAGAACCCAGTAATGCAATGTTTGGCACTTCAGTCTAAAACACAAACAGTTTGACTTTGCAAACATTTGATGTTTATCAGTTATGAAATAATTTGTAAGAATAAGGAAAAGCCAGGAAGATACATGAAGTAGCCTATGAATAAGGTTTTACCTGACTGCAGTGTATCTGAAGCTTCTGCAGGCTTTCTAGAACAGCTTTTCTCCGTTTTGCTACAAACTCCTTCTCCTTCTCATTCAGAGAGTGTTCGATTCTCACCTCAACACTGCAGAGACAGACTGAATTTAACATCACATACTGCTATTTTGTTAAGTCTTAATAAATACAGAATAAGTCTTATTCTGAGAATCATCCAGTTTGTAATAGACTGTAATTGCGTAAATAGTGCAGTGCACATTTTAGAAATCTGAGCAGAATTACCTTTCCTGGGGTTTGGATGCACTCATCTATAAAACAATGAAGTCAACATTAATATTCTTGTGGCTGTTTTCATCATCACACAAAAATTTAGGTCACATACAAATTATTGGCATTAGATTATTAAATTAAAAATTCATGGCACAGATAATCACTAAACATTCGACTGGAAACATAAATTGTAAAATGTAAATATTGATAATAAATATATTATAAATAATAATTTTATCTATATTATCTATATCTATATATATCTATATTTAAACAGTTTATATATATATATATATATATATATATATATATATATATATATATATATATATATATACGTTAGAATTTTTAAACTTACTGTGTTCTTTGAATATCGCTCAGCAGGTGAATGGCCCCACCCATTGCCACGGTCACACACTTGACCTAATGTTAACATATGGCTTGTTTGTAGCTGATATTAATATTTGTGATACCACACTCTCTAATTGTCACAGAAACGGTCTCTGTGGTCTCCTCCGATCGCCACCTGAGGGCACCATCACCGGAGTACTAACCGGTATCTAGAACTACAACTCCCATCCCACATACCTGGACTGATTACACCTCCCACCTGCAGTGCATTCCCTGGACTATTTAAGACTCCCATAACCCATCATGCTTTGCGAAGTCTTGATTTGCCCTGCATTCATTTCTGAGCGTTTACCCTGTGTGTTGTTATCTCGTGTTTGACCTTGGACTGCCTGACTACCCCGTTTGCCTATTGCCGCCTGCCTTGTTGTACCTCTGCCTGTTCTCTGGACTACTCTGCCCTGTCTGCCGCCTGTCCTGACCCTCTGCCTGGTACCGACCCTGTCTCTGTTTATTCTACGTTGTTCCTGTTGCTGTTATCTGACCATTGCCTGTACGACTACGATTGTTTATTAAAGCTGCATATGGATCCCATTGAGTCTGCTGCCTCGTGCCAATGTCCTGGCGATCCACCAGCAACAACTCACGCGTCTAACCTCTGTCACAGAGGAGCTGGTTAAGACGCTACAGAGCATGTGGATGATGCCAGTCGAACCCCGTCCGCCATTAACCACGCCGCCCACGCCAGCCGCCCCTGTTCCTGCCACCACCAGCAGCCCGCACTTAGCATTCCCAGATAAATACAATGGTTCTCCGGCAAGATGCAAGGGCTTTCTCCTTCAGTGTTCCCTGTTCCTGTCACAACAGCCGGCTCTCTACCCCACTGATGAGAGCCGCATTGCATTAATCTGTTCACTCCTCACGGGAAAGGCTCTCGACTGGGCGACTACTGTCTGGGCTAATGGTCAGTCATCATATTCCCCCCTTGATTCCTTTCTGCAAAGCTTTCGTCAAGTGTTTGAGCACGCTGAGGGAGGAAAGGAGGCTGGTGAGCTGTTGCTGGCACTCCGCCAGGGTAAACAAACCGCCGCTGAATATGCTCTATCATTTCGCACACTAGCTGCCCAAACGTCGTGGGTGGACGACACGCTTAAACTTCTGTTCCGTAAAGGACTTAACATGGATTTGCAGTCCGAACTGGCTTGTCGGGATGAGGGGAGATCTCTTAATGGATTTATCGAGCTTGCCATCCGCATTGATAACCTCATTCGTTCAAGACGCCCTGTCAGGAGTTACACACCTACTGCAGCGTCCAATTCCCCAGCTACAGAATCTGAACCCATACCCATGCAGATCGGTACAACTCACCTGTCAGTGGAGGAGAGAGAGAGACGAATGCAGCAACGTCTGTGTCTGTACTGTGGCCAGCCCGGTCACATGCGAGCGTCCTGTCCCACGAGACCCACCAGTCGCGGTGCCACAGCGGTGAGTGCTCACTCTAATTCCTCCAACATCAAGATTGCTGCTACATTGAAACACCTAGATCAAATAATTCAGACAGAGGCCATGATCGATTCCGGGGCCGCCGGTAACTTCATGGATGTTGACTTTGCACGAGCTCACAGCATACCGTTAATTCCATGCAATTCTGTGTTATCAGTGGCAGCGCTAGACGGACGCCCCCTAGGGACTGGTCAGGTGCAGTACACCTCTGCTGACGTCACGCTCCTGATCGGGTCTCTGCACAAAGAATCACTCCAGTTTTTTCTGAATCCCCTCAACACCCGCTCATTCTTGGCTCCCCCTGGCTCAGAGAAGTCAAGTCAAGTCAAGTCAAATTTATTTATATAGCGCTTTTTACAATTTGTAATTGTTTCAAAGCAGCTTTACATATTAGGAGCACAGAAAAAAGAGAAATGGTTAAAAATAAGCTGTACAAGCAAGCGTGGTAATATGTAACATATACAAGATGGTGCTACATTAAGCCAATGTCGGCTGACTCCCAGGGGTGGAAAAAACCCCCTAGGAGAAAAACCCAGCGTGCTAGCACTGGGAAAAAAGTCCTAGGAGGGAAAAAACCCCTTGGAAGATATATATAATATATGTAAATGGATATGGAGATCAAAATCTGAATTATACATTTTTATTATAGAGATTAAAAATAGATTATATATAAATATATGTAAGCGGATACGGAGATTTAAAAATCTGAATTATAGATGCAGCCAGAACTGGATCTGTAGGCCCATTGTCTCCTGGGCTACGTTGTAGTCAGGTCCAGACACAGGTTCTCCATCTGATCTGGATACGGCCTGGATCCAGCACCCGGCAAACCTCAGGATAAGCAGAGAGACTGATATTAGTGTAGATGCCATTCTTATTCTGATGTACAGGTATATCTAGTGTTATAGGAAATGTTCTCGGTTCCGGCCGACCTAATTATTGCAGCGTAACAATCCTTTAACGGATTTGAAAAATGTTAATGTATTGATAATGTGTTATGTGTATGCAAGAGCAAAGAGATGTGTTTTTAGTCTAGATTTAAACTGACAGAGTGTGTCTGCTTCCCGAACAATGCTAGGAAGATTGTTCCAGAGTTTAGGTGCTAAATAGGAAAAGGATCTGCCGCCTTCAGTTGATTTTGATATTCTGGGTATTATCAACTGGCCTGAATTCTGAGATCGCAATAGACGTGAAGGACTATAATGCACCAAGAGCTCGCTTAGATATTGGGGAGCTAAACCATTTAGAGCTTTATAAGTAAGTAGCAAGATTTTAAAGTCTATACGATGTTTAATAGGGAGCCAATGTAATGTTGACAGAACTGGGCTAATATGGTCATACTTTCTGGTTCTAGTAAGAACTCTAGCTGCCGCATTTTGGACCAACTGTAGTCTGTTTAAAAGCCGAGCAGAACAACCACCCAGTAGAGCGTTACAGTAATCTAGTCTTGAGGTCATGAATGCATGAACCAACTGTTCCGCATTTGTCATTGAGAGCATATGTCGTAATTTAGATATATTTTTTAGATGGAAGAAGGCGGTTTTACAGATACTAGAAACATGACTTTCAAATGAAAGATTGGTATCAAAGAGCACACCCAGGTTCCTAACTGAGGACGAAGATTTAATGGAGCACCCGTCAAGTGTTAGAGAGTATTCAAGGTTTTTTCGTGAGTAAGTTTTTGGTCCAAAGATTAGGATATCAGTTTTTTCTGAATTTAATAATAAGAAATTTCTTGTCATCCAGTTTTTAATGTCAGCTATGCATTCTGTTAGTTTTGTGAATTTGTAGGTTTCGCCAGGGCGCGAGGAAATATAGAGCTGAGTATCGTCAGCGTAGCAGTGAAAACTAACACCATGCTTCCTAATTATCTCTCCTAAGGGCAGCATGTACAGAGTGAAAAGCAACGGTCCTAGTACTGAGCCTTGTGGTACTCCATATTGAACTTGTGATCGATACGACATCTCTTCATTAACTACTACAGACTGATAACGGTCAGATAAGTAAGATTTGAACCATGCCAAAGCAATTCCACTAATGCCAATATAGTTTTCAAGTCTTTTTAAAAGAATGTTGTGATCGATAGTGTCAAAAGCAGCACTGAGATCTAATAACACTAATAGAGAAATACAGCCACGATCGGATGATAAGAGTAGATCGTTTGTAACTCTAACGAGAGCAGTCTCAGTACTATGGTATGGTCTAAATCCTGACTGGAAATCCTCACAGATTCCATTTCTTTCTAAAAAGGAGCACAGTTGTGTTGAAACTGCCTTTTCTAGTATCTTTGACAGAAAAGGTAGATTCGAGATTGGCCTGTAATTTACTAAATCTCTCGGATCTAGTTGAGGTTTTTTAATAAGAGGTTTAATAATAGCCTGCTTAAAAGTTTTTGGCACGTATCCTAGTGTTAACGATGAATTAATTATATCAAGAAGTGGACCTACGACCTCTGGAAGCATTTCTTTCAGTAGTTTAGTCGGCATTGGGTCTAACATACATGTTGTTGATTTTGATGATTTGATAAGTTTAGATAATTCTTCCTCTCCTATAGCGGCGAATGATTCTAGTTTTATCTCAGGGACACTACAGTGCACTGTCTGAAGCGAAACTGTAGACGGTTGCATGTTTATAATTTTCTCTCTAATATTGTCAATCTTGCAAGTAAAGAAGTTCATAAAGTCATTACTGCTGTGCTCTTTGGAAACGTCAGCAGTTGAATCTCTGTTTCTAGTTAATTTAGCCACTGTGTCAAATAAGTACCTAGGATTATGTTTGTTTTCTATTAAGAGATTTGAAAAATAAGTAGATCTAGCATTTCTTATAGCCGTTCTGTACTCAATCATTTTTTCTTCCAACTACGTTCAGCTTTTCTCACAGCTCGTTTTAGAGCCCGAGTGTGCTCATCATACCACGGCGTTGGATTAGTTTCCTTAATCTTCTTTAGATGTAAAGGAGCGACTGCATCTAATGTGCTGGAAAAGAGAGAGCCAATAGTTTCTGTTGCAGCATCGAGTTCTTCTAAGTTGTCAGGTATACTAAGGCGATGAAACTGCTCGGGGAGATTATTTATAAAGCAATCTTTAGTGGTAGAAGTGATGGTTCTACCATATTTATGGCTGGGTGGTGGTTTTGTAGCCTTGGCTAACTGTATTATACACGACACTAAATAATGATCTGATATATCATCGCTCTGCTGTAGAATTTCAACAGCATCAATATCAATTCCATGCGACCGTATTAGATCTAAGGTATGATTACGACAATGAGTGGGTCCTGACACGTGTTGTCTAACTCCAATAGAGTTTAAAATGTCTGCAAATGCCAATCCAAATGCGTCTTTATTATTATCTACATGGATATTAAAATCACCAACAACAAGGACTTTATCTGCAGCCAGTACTAACTCTGATAGAAAATCAGCAAATTCTTTGATAAAGTCAGTATGTCAGTAAGTCAGAACACAACCCGCAAATTTCTTGGACTGACAACCAGATTACTCAATGGTCCGCAACCTGCCTTCAGACTTGCATTCAGACACCCACTCGTCCTGCAAACCCTGAACCCTCAACTCACCAAGACAAGTTGCCACCCAAGTACCAGGACCTCATCGAGGTTTGCAGTAAAGCCCGGGCTGCTCAACTCCCTCCACATCGTGATAGCGACTGTGCCATTGAGAAAAAATGTGAGTTCTCATCCACGTCCTTCCTGGGTTATATCATCAGTGCGGAGGGAGTCGCCATGGACGAGGAGAAGGTTCAGGCAGTACTGAATTGGCCCGTGCCCAACACAGTAAAGGAGCTGCAGCGCTTCCTAGGCTTTGCTAACTTCTACAGGAGATTCATTTGGAATTTCAGCCTGATCACAGCACCCCTCACGTCAATGTTCAAGCGGACCAACCACAAACTCGAATGGACACCGTCCGCTACTGAAGCTTTCCGCAAACTCAAGGAACTGTTCACCTCGGCGCCCATCCTGCGTCATCCAGATCCCGAGAGGGAGCTCATAGTGGAGGTGGATGCCTCAAGCACCGGTATAGGGGCAGTATTATCTCAGAGACAGGGCAGTCCTCCGAAGTTGTTCCCGTGTGCGTTCTATTCCCGCAAACTCACCCCTCCTGAACAGAATTATGATGTCGGGAACCGTGAACTGCTGGCCATGAAGGCGGCCATGGAGCACTGGCGGCATTGGCTGGAGGGAAGCAAACACCCATTCACCGTCCTGACTGATCACCGTAATCTCGAATACCTGAGATCTGCTAAGCGCCTAAACCATCACCAGGCCAGATGGGCTCTTTTCTTCACGCGCTTCCAGTTCAAGGTGACTTACCGTCCCGGGTCCAAGAACACCAAGGCGGACGCACTCTCACGACAGTTCGAGTCTAGTCTAACACCACCTTCCAATGAACCCATCCTTCCTGCCAGGATTCTTCTCGCACCCGTACAGTGGGATCTCATGTCAGAAATAACCGAGGCTCAACAACAGGAACCTTCTCCACCCGACTGTCCAGCCTCTCTCACCTACGTCCCATCCACACTACATCATCGAGTAATACAAAAGGTCCACACGTCACCCAGCACAGGACACCCAGGTATGGCCGCAACCACCCATCTGATAGCCAATCGCTTCTGGTGGCCCACCATGTCAACTGACGTCATCACCTACATCCAGAACTGTACGGTCTGCCAGACCACAAAATCCCTCCGTCACTCACCCGCAGGCCTACTCCAACCCTTACCCATTCCACAACGCCCCTGGTCTCACATCGCCATAGACTTCATAACCGACTTACCCAGCTCCCAAGGTCATACCACTATACTCACCGTAATTGACCGCTTCTCCAAGGCCTGTCGTTTCATTCCACTACCCATACTACCCACCGCATTAGAGACTGCTGAACACCTGTGCAACTATGTTTTCCGTTTCTATGGCTTGCCCGAGGATATCGTCTCAGATCGCGGACCCCAGTTTACCTCCCGCCTCTGGTCATCCTTCTTCCAAAGACTCAATGTCAACATTAGCCTCACCTCAGGGTACCATCCTCAGGCCAACGGGCAGGCTGAAAGGCTTAACCAAGAGCTCATCCGATACCTACGTTCATACTGCCACCAGAACCAGTCAGACTGGAGCAGATACCTCTTCTGGGCCGAATACGCACAGAACTCCTTACACAAACCTGCAACTGGCCTTTCCCCGTTCAAATGCATCCTCGGATACCAGCCTCCCCTTTTCCCCAGGACCGGGGAGCCTACGGACTTACCTGCTGTGGATCACTGGCTGCAACGTAGTGAAGAGGTCTGGAATGAGGCCCACGTTCACCTACAGAGGGCGGTGCGTCAAACCAAGCAGCAAGCCGATCGGAACCGCCGACCCCAACCTCCATATCAACCCGGACAGATGGTCTGGCTCTCTACCAGGGATCTCCGACTCCGTCTACCTTGCAAGAAGCTTAGTCCCAGGTATGTAGGTCCATTCAAAATTCTACGACAAATAAATCCAGTTTCTTACCGTCTAGACTTACCTCCTGAATACCGTATCTCACCCACTTTCCATGTCTCTCTGCTCAAGCCCACAGGTGGTCCGAGAGGAGGGGAGAACCTAGAGGAGATCCGTGACCAGAGACCCCCTCCTGTCATCATAGAGGGCGAGGAGATCTATCAGGTCAACGAGCTTCTAGACTCCAGACGCCGGGGTCGTGCATTGCAGTATCTAGTCGACTGGGAGGGGTTCGGCCCGGAGGAGAGGTCCTGGGTCAATGCTGACGATATCCTGGACCCAAATCTCATCACCGAGTTTCACAGGACCCATCCGGAGCGTCCGGCCCCCCGGCCTCGTGGAAGACCCCGGCGTCGTCAGCCATCTCGCTTCAGGAGCCGCTCGCAGGGAGGGGGCTCTGTCACAGAAACGGTCTCTGTGGTCTCCTCCGATCGCCACCTGAGGGCACCATCACCGGAGTACTAACCGGTATCTAGAACTACAACTCCCATCCCACATACCTGGACTGATTACACCTCCCACCTGCAGTGCATTCCCTGGACTATTTAAGACTCCCATAACCCATCATGCTTCGCGAAGTCTTGATTTGCCCTGCATTCATTTCTGAGCGTTTACCCTGTGTGTTATCTCGTGTTTGACCTTGGACTGCCTGACTACCCCGTTTGCCTATTGCCGCCTGCCTTGTTGTACCTCTGCCTGTTCTCTGGACTACTCTGCCCTGTCTGCCGCCTGTCCTGACCCTCTGCCTGGTACCGACCCTGTCTCTGTTTATTCTACGTTGTTCCTGTTGCTGTTATCTGACCATTGCCTGTACGACTACGATTGTTTATTAAAGCTGCATATGGATCCCATTGAGTCTGCTGCCTCGTTACACTAATCATAGACCGGTGTTTTTTCATCTGCTCTTCCAGCTGTATCTAAAACTTTACCAGCTCAAGCACGTTGGTCTCGCATTTTAACTCAGAATTCTCGTGTAGTCTTTAGAGGCTGGCAATCTCTCTACCGTCAACGCTTTCACATCCTGTTTAGAAGTTGATGAGCAGACACAAATATTTAACAACAAATGCTCTAACATCTTAGACTTTGTAGCACCTCAAAAGCTTGTTTTTTTCCAGAAACAAGTGTCAGCCTTGGATGAATGGTGATATCCGATTATTACGTCAGCACTGCCGAAGACATGAACGAAAATGGAAGAAAGATAAGCTCCAAGTATCTTTTGAAATACTGCACGTCTCCCTACAGAATTTTCAAAAGGTTGTCAGGGTTGCTAAGAATACATTATCTGACATCATTGCAAATAATTCCAATTGTTCTAGAACGCTCTTTTCAATTTTAAATCCTCCTATTTCGACCTCTTCTGCAATCTCTCCTTCTGAGTGTGAGAATTTCCCTAAATACTTTTCTGATAAAATCAACACCCAGCCACAAGTTTTCACCACAACTCAACCTGTATTTGATCCTACTTTTTCATGTTCATTGTGGAGTGAATTTGAATCAGTTTCTCTTCAGTCTTTACTTGTACAGAAATTACTTTAAAGCTAAAACCTACTTTTTATCCCTATGATCCTCTTCCCTCCCGTTTTATAAAACAAATCTTCAGCATCACTGGCCCAGATATTCTGTATATCATTAATAATTTGTTTGATGACTGGGAGTGTCCCGGCCTGTTTTAAATCAGCCATGGTGACTCCTGTCCTTAAAAATTCCTCTCTGGATCCTTCAGTATATGCAAATTACAGACCTGTCTCTAACCTGCCGTTTCATTCTCAAAAAAGTGGTTTCTATTCAAATATAGTGTAATTATTGGTTAAATTTGAGATACTGACCTTCCAATAACAAAATTTGTCCCGAGAACCACGAATTCGGTGCAAAACTTAGTGTAGTTTGATGTAACATGTAAACATTTATACCGAACATTTATACTCACAGCCAGAAGTTCCCTGTTTTGAACTGTGTAAGATATTATGAAATATGCTGTCAAAATTCCCAACATAATGTGATGGTGCACAAAAACTTCCCCTTTAAAGAGAATTTTGAGAGCAAATGAAAGAAGAAGTGAATAAAACAAAATCAAAGCAAAATCACAAGAGTAGGCTATACATTGAATGTGGATATGTGAATTAGTATATACCAGTGTATCTTCTTTAACTATGGGCACAATTAACCCTGTGAACTTAATAAACTTTCTTAAAACATTTCTTACTCACTAATGTTATTCATTAGTAACTAATATTGTTCAGCAGTATGTTAATATTTAGGAGAATTCTGTCATCATTTTTCTGAAAGTCGCATCTTGAATCATGATTTGTTTTTAACAGCATTCTGTGGTAGAAATGATATTTGAAACATTTATGTAATAAAATGCTTGTGGTGGCCAAAGTCAAAGAAAAACTAAATTTTGTATCCAGCGCACAGCAAAAAGAGCCAAAAAGATACTTTTTTTTTTTTTTTTTTTTTTTGCATTTTATTTCATCTGTTTCTGATTTGATTTGTATGGGTTTGTGTTTTGTTCTCAATAGTTCAAGCATATACTGTATTAGGTCTTCTGTAAGAATTGTATGTCCTATAAATACACTTTCACACATTTTGCATCCTTTTTGAACTACTTTTTGCAAAATGACTGGAAATGATGCACAGAAATTTTCTTCACAAGCGATATTTTTCATTTTTTTTCACATCTCAAGCTCTTCACTGCACTGACGTCTCCTTGGTAAACAAGTACACCAACTTTTACATTTGTTTTAGAAGTGCTTGAATAAAGCATCCATTTTTCTACATTCTTAAAAATGAATCTTGCTTTAGTGATGTTCATGAGGAATTTCCTGAATGAAGTTCTATCATCATTTAACAGATTTCTTGAAATGCAAGAGACATGAACGTGAGCAAAAATGTCACACTTCACACAGAGTCTCGCATCCATCCATGCTTTAGTAGGAGTGACGGCAGATGAAGATGGACAATTAAAAAAAGCAACCTCTTGATAATGCTGACATTGATTATACATTGAGTTGTTGTCGACAGTATAATCACCTGACCTGGGACTTCATGCTATCCTGTGCCTTACCCCCTGTTCCCTGATTATCACTTTATCGGGTAATCATTCATATTCCCGAATCACTATGAAATTTTAGGAATGTAACTGATTTCCATTCAGTTTAGTCTGTTTCTACTGAAACACAATCACAATAAAAACATCTCATCTTGTGTTTATTGTGTTTATTGTTTATTTTGTGACATTTAAAGAGATTAAGGTCTACATAAGGTGGATTTCTGATTACTGCCTGTATAGTCTGGATCAAACTGATCCTGATTGGATTCAATACAATTCCCCAAAAATCACACAATCAGATATAAATAATTAACTTTTAATATCAATACTTTTCACAAATTACAATGAATAAATATCTGAATTTATGATTTATAAAAATGTTTTTAACCACTATTTTTTAAGACTGCCCCTCCCCCTCTTGTGGGACATGTGCTATTACACATTTATAACTATAATATCTTAAAGTAATCTTGATACACAATATAGCATTTGAAAGCTTTCAGACTCTAGTTTTCATATTTGGTGACTGATTTTCAAAAGAAATGGCAGAGCAATAGATAAATAGCGACAGATTTTTAATTTGTGTAATGTCTTGTTTGGTGTTATGTTCATGTTTCATGCTATGTTTCATTGTTTTGTTTGTTATGTTTGTCAAATGCTTCCTGTTGTCATGTGATTCCCTTGCTCCACATGTGATCTTGCCATATGCTCCCCTTCTGAATGTGTCATGGGGCACATTCAAGCTCAAACCAGTGTGCAACGTTTTGCTACAGTTTCCGGGTTGAATGACATGTTTCCTGGAAACGGTGTGCAATTGTGTACAACAGGTTTGAGATACGTTTTCTACTTTTGGTGGGTGTGTCAAAAATGTCAGCCCAATCAGCAGCAGCATGTAAATGAACCACACGGGATTAAAGAGACAGCTCGCACAATAGGTCCAAGTAAAGTCGTACACAAATGTGTTGTCTTTTATTCTGGATGGCAAGGGCAGTGACTGTAACATGAAGCATATTTTGCAGTAATAAACACGTATTTATATCGATTTCATCAGGCTCTGAAAATTCTTCAAAAAGAACACAAAGAATGGCCTTCTCAGCCGCCATAGTTGCAAACTCTTGCGTCATCAGAACAGGGCATGGCAAGACAGCGCACAGCAACATCAAACAAAACACATCCTGTTCAGTGAAGCCTGCGAATGTCATTGTAATTTGCTTCAACCTTTTTGAACTTTATGAAAGATTATTTTACCGAAGGTTTGAGTGGTGTATGTGTGTGAGGAAATGGAAGCAAGCAGAATCTGGGTGTTTCTAGAGCACACACAGCGTCATTGTGCATCTAAGCTCAGAATCGGTTCTGAAATTCTCAGAATTAATCCAGAATCATTGGAGAGAGAATCATGATGCATCAATGTTTTTTTCTTTTTTTTTTTCTTTTTTT
Organism: Megalobrama amblycephala; assembly: GCF_018812025.1. Taxonomy (NCBI): domain Eukaryota; kingdom Metazoa; phylum Chordata; class Actinopteri; order Cypriniformes; family Xenocyprididae; genus Megalobrama; species Megalobrama amblycephala. Next base: position 1,704,449 of record NC_063047.1, read on the forward strand.
TTTCTCCCACCCCTAGCTTTGAAGGACACTTTTCGCTATGGACTTAATGAACCCATTTGATCACAGATGCAAAGTGGAAAAATCAAATTTTCCCTGGCCCAGTACATAGACCACATCTTCTCCTAAGTAGATCCTCATTTACTTTGGATAATGAATGCCGCAATCCTACAGTACTCGCCATGCCAGAGTGTTTCCACACCACGACTACCATGCCAAGGCCTGTTCATGTCATGCCTGTTCATTTCATACCTGCCCACGTCATGCCTGTTATGCCAGAGCCTGTTCATGTCATGCCTCCCAAGCCTGAGTTTCTTCACGGCATGCCTTCTAAGCCTGTTCACATCATGTCTGCCTTGCCAGAGACTGTTCACGTCATGCCAGCTAGGTCAATGCCTGTTTATATCATGCCTGCCCAGCCAGAGACTGTTCAAGTCATGCCTACCAAGTCTGAGTCACTTCACATCATGCCTGCCATGCCTGAGTCTCTCCACAAGATGGCTGCCATGCCTGAGCCCTCAGCCAAGATGACCGCCACACCTGAGATTCTCCACGTCATGGCCACCACAGCCCCCTCACATTATGTTTGAACAAGTTTCCTATATAGGTACCTATATAGGCTATAGGTACCAAGCTCCAGTGGCTGCAGAGCTTGGTTGACCACTGCACCATGGCCCAGGTCCTCCAGTACACCAGGACCTATTCAATTTGAGGAATGTAACAGATTTCCATTCAGTTTAGTCTGTTTCCACTGAAACACAATCACAATAAAAACATCGACCACTGGTCGACCACTACACCATGGCCCAGGTCCTCCAGTACACCAGGACCCTCTGCTCCATGGCTCAGGTCCGCCAGTGTACCAGGACCCTCTGCTCCATGGCCCAGGTCCGCCAGTGTACCAGGACCCTCTGCTCCATGGCTCAGGTCCGCCAGTGTACCAGGACCCTCTGCTCCATGGCCCAGGTCCGCCAGTGTACCAGGACTGCCCATGCTCCACGGCCTAAGTCCCCCCATACTCCATGGTCCAGGGCTGCCTATGCTCCATGACCCAGGCCCGCCATTGTAATGCCGTTGTCCAGGTCCTGGAAAAAAACAGGTTAACTGGTATTTGCAACAACTCAAAAATCAAAATAGGTCAAATTGACCTGCAACATTACATGAGGGTTAAAGGGATAGTTGAAAATTCTGTCATCATTTATTCACCCTCAAGTTGTTCCAAACCTGTATGAGTTTCTTTCTTCTGCTGAACACAAAAGAAGATATTTTAAAGAATGTTGGTAACCAGACAGTTCACGGTAGCCATTGGCTTCCATAGTATTTTTTCCCTACTATGGAAATCAATGGCTACCGTCAACTGTCTGATTACCAACATTACCAACAATAGTGAATCACATTGTGTTTAGTATATTAACTAACATTCTTGAATGTAACTGCATGTTTGACAACTGAATTGATTGGCAAGGTAACATCATGCTTTCTTTTTCTGATTTCAGAGCACCCAAAGGAAAAGAGGCAGTGGTCTGATGCAAGACAAATTTTTAAAACCTGAACTGTTGGTCCACCTATAGTTATAATGACATCAGACTTCTGAAGCTAATTTTATTTTTAAAGGATGTAATGCTTTTGTCCATCAAATTATTATTATTAATATAATTTTTTTTTTTTAAAGAATGATCTCTTTTATATATTTTTGTCATTGATTTTGTCATCAAACAACATCACTTTGTAACATTAATTCAATGCAATTAGCGTTGACACATCAACATTGACTCAACATTGTTTCAATAATTACATTACATTGATTACAATGATTGACATACATATCTGGGATATGGTTTAGAATGTATGCAAATCCACTTTGGAGACATAAATGTGCTTACTAGAGCTCCCCTGTTAGCTATACATTTGAAAAAATGTACACATCGATCTTCTCCGCTTATGTTCAATTATGACGTATCCTCTCCCATGGCCTCCAGGTAAGGCTGGAATATAAAGGTATCTGATGAGTGCTTCAGAATTTGGGCAGGAGCAGTAGGCCATTCAACTCTTTTATGAATACTGAGGTTTCAAACATACACTATAGAAAAATATAGAAATTTCCATTACTTTTTAAGATGCTAATTTCATGACTCACAAGTTCACACTGAAGAACGTTTCATACCAGTGTCGTGTCAAATCTGTTCCCCTTAGGCTAGTGGTTATTTTTAGACAGTCAATATTAAAAAGAGAGCTGTGAAACAATACTTCTCCATCATGCACCGGCACAGAGTAGATCAGAGGAAGTTAACAAATACAGAAAAAACTGATGATATTTAAAGAAAGAGTTGTGAGCATATAATGAAGCGGAAGACTGACAGAAACAGAAAATGTCTGATAAGTGTGATCTGTGTTTGCTGGGACTGATCATTCTCTGCTCACTTCTCACAGGTAAAGAAATCTGTACTTTCTCTAAAGACATTTAGTGGAGTTAGTCTGGGAAAGAGTTCATATGAACATGCTCAGTTTATTCAAGTTGTGTTCTCAGAGTTGTGTATTGATACATACAGTGTATTATTCCTGATACTGGACATAGAGTCACACTCAAACATCTGATGATCAACATTATCTTCATATTAAGAGTGTGTGAGTGATCTGAACAGCTCTCTGATGAAGAAAAACAGTTTATTCTGGAGAGTGTGTTTGCATTAAGTGAGGAAAAGACTGTATGACTTGAATCTTCTTCTTTTTATGCTGACATGGTTTATATTTTCATTTATTAATACAGTGTGTACGGAAAGTATTCAGACCCCCTTAAATTTTTCACTCTTTGTTATATTGCAGCCATTTGCTAAAATAATTTAAGTTCATTTTTTTTCCTCAGTAATATACACACAGCACCCCATATTGACAGAAAAACACAGAATTGTTAACATTTTTGCAGATTTATTAAAAAAGAAAAGCGTCTCAGTTACGTATGTAACCCTCGTTCCCTGAAGGAGGGAAAGGAGACGTACGTCAGTAGTGACCGACGAATTGGGATATCGCTAGAGAGCCCCTATCAGCTTCGAGAGAACTAAAACAAGCCAATGAACATTGGCGTGCGATATTTGCATAATGCGCACCGCCCACATCCGGGGGATATAAATAGGAAGCAGATGCAATCACACTCTGTTTTTCGCTGAGGAGACAACTGGTGTCTGCACTGCAGCGAGGGTACAGAAATTTTGGTGACAGGACGTACGTCTCCGTTCCCTCCTTCAGGGAACGAGGGTTACATACGTAACCGAGACGTTCCCTTTCAGTCGGTCACGTTCGACGTACGTCAGTAGTGACCGACGAAATCCCAACTAAAACGCCACAGTTACGAAACCCCTTCCAGTGCCCAGCGCAAGCCCGGCCACCTGTCGCACCCATGGGGCGGTGAAGGGGGCGAGCTAACGCCGAGAGAGTCTACTGCTGTTCCGATCTACCCACCAAGTAAACTAGACTACACTGGGGAAGCGAACCCAAGGGGACGCTGCGGAGGCCACTACCTACCCTAGGGGAGGAATTATGTGGAAAGTACGTATGGACTGACGCCAGGGCAGTACACATACGAAGTCCCTGGGATGGCTCCACCTGGTAGGGGGAGACTCATCTGACAGGTGACAGCAGAGCTGGCTCTGCTAAGGGAAAGACACGGGCTCACCGAAGGGAGTTAGACCGTGGACAATACACACATGGGACCGCTCACGTAGAGGAGTGACAACATATGGGACCCAGCCAACGTCAATGTCAGAGACAGATGTTGGCCTGGCATCAGACACTCCACAATGTCCGAACTGAAGGGGGAGGCGGAGGAACTCGACAGGGTTCGCCAAGTGGGGAACGCGACTGGTGTCAATAGATGCACGTATCCGGCCCAGAGAGTGGGAGTGTCATTGCAAGCCGACACAAAGAGCAGGTACAACGCGTCTCCCGGCTGGTTGAAGCGAGTACACGGGAAGATACCGGCTCTACACGTAAGCTATAAAATCTAGCAAACGTGTTGGGTGTCGCCCAGCCCGCAGCTCTACAGATATCTGTCAGCGAGGCGCCTTGAGCCAGCGCCCAGGAAGAGGCCACTGCTCTAGTGGAGTGAGCTCTCAACCCGAATGGGCACGGCATACCCTGGGAATCGTATGCCAGGGCAATGGCATCTACTATCCAGTGGGCCATCCTCTGCTTGGAGACAGCCTTTCCCTTCTGCTGGCCTCCGTAACAGACAAAGAGGTCCTGAAGCTTCGAGTTCTATCCACGTAAACGCGCAGAGCGCAAACTGGACAGAGCGAAGCCAGGGCTGGGTCTGCCTCCTCCGAGGGCAGCGCTTGCAGGTTCACTACCTGGTCTCTGAAGGGAGTGGTAGGAACCTTGGGCACATATCCGGGTTGGGGTCTCAGGATAACGTGAGAATCCCCAGGCCCAAATTCCAGGCATGATTCGTCGACTGAAAATGCGTGCAGGTCCCCTACCCTCTTGAGCGAGGCCAATGCAACCAGGAGGACGGTCTTCAGGGACAGTACTTTTAACTCAACTGATTGCAAAGGCTCGAAGGGATGAAGCCGAAGAGATGTAAGAACTAAGGTGAGATCCCAAGAGGGTATGGAGGGAGGGCGAGGAGGATTCAGTCTCCTTGCCCTCCTCAGGAACCTGACGATCAGATCGTGCCTCCCCAGGGACTTTCCATCAACTGCATCGTGAAGTGCGGCGATAGCGGCAACATACACCTTGAGGGTGGAGGGAGACAGCCTTCGCTCCAGGCCCTCTTGCAGGAAGGAGAGCACAGATCTGACTGAGCAAGATCGGGGGTCCTCTCGTTGAGAGGAACACCATTCAACGAACAGGTTCCACTTCAACGCATAGAGGTTCTTAGTAGAAGGAGCTCTAGTGGAAGTGACAATGTCTGCGACCGCTTGCGGGAGATCACTTAGGACCTCCGCATCCCGTCCAGGGACCACACGTGGAGGTTCCACAGGTCGGGACGCGGGTGCCACAGGGTGCCCCCTCTCTGAGTCAGAAGATCCCTCCTCAGAGGAATGGGCCAAGGAGGGACTGTCGCGAGGAGCATAAGGTCCGAGAACCAGGTCCGGGTGGGCCAATACGGGGCCACCAACAGGACCTGCTCCTCGTCCTCCCTGACTTTGCACAGTAGCTGTGCCAGAAGGCTCACTGTGGGAAACGCATATTTGCGAAGGCCCCAGGGCCAGCTGTGTGCCAGAGCATCTGTGCCGAGAGTGCCTACGGTCAGGGAATAAAACCACTGGCAATGGGCAGTGTCCTGGGAGGCGAACAGACATGCGACGGGAGCGTAGACCACCCTGATGGTTGATGTACGCAACAGTCGCAATGCTGTCTGAGCGGACTAGAACGTGCTTGCCTGCCAGCAGCTTCCTGAAGCAGCCCAGCGCAAGACGAACTGCCAGCAACTCGAGGCAATTGACATGCCAATGCAGCTGTGGTCCCGTCCACAGACCCGAAGCTGCATGCCCGTTGTACGTGGCACCCGGCAGAGGCATCTGTGTGAACCACAGCGTGCCTGGACACCTGTTCGAGGGGAACACCAGCCCGCAGGAATGAGGGGTCTGACCATTGGGTGAGAGTGTGGCGGCAGTTTGGTGTCACGGGGACACGGAACGTGCCGCGCTGCCATGCCCATCTCGGGACCCGGCTGTGAAGCCAGTGTTGAAGCGGCCTCATATGAAGCAATCCGAGCGGCGTAACTGCGGCTGCGGATGCCATATGCCCCAGGAGCCTCTGAAAGTCCTTCAGTGGGGCCGCTGTCCTGCGCTTGAGTGAACTCAGGCAGTTCAACACTGACTGGATGCGCTCCTCGGTGAGGCACGCAGTCTGGGCGACCGAGTCCAGTTCCATACCGAGATAAGAGATCCTCTGCCCGGGGGCGAGTTTGCTCTTGTCCCAGTTGACCCGAAGACCCAACCGGCTGAGGTGAGATAACACCAGATCCCTGTGTTCGCACAACTGCTCTCGCGAGCTGGCAAGAATAAGCCAGTCATCGAGGTAGTTGAGAACGCAAACGCCTTGTTCCTTGAGGGGAACAATGGCCGCCTCCGCAACCGTCGTAAAGACACGGGGTGACAGGGCCAGCCCGAAGGGCAGGACTTTGTACCGATACGCTCGACCCTTGAACGCAAACCGTAGAAAGGGTCTGTGGCGAGGTAAAATCGAGACATGAAAGTACGCGTCCTTCAGGTCTATCGCTGCGAACCAATCCTGGGGACGGATGCATTCGAAAATTGCGTTTCTGCGTGAGCATCTTGAATGGCAGCCTGTGAAGGGACCGATTCAGGACTCACAGATCCAGGATTGGCCGTAACCCACCTCCTTTCTTCGGTACAATGAAGTAGGGGCTGTAGAACCCTGACTTCATATCGGCTGGAGGGACCGGCTCGATTGCATCCTTCGCCAGGAGGACAGCAATCTCCGCTCGGAGAACAGGTGCATTGTCCAGAGTCAGTGAAATGGACACCTCTGAACACTGGGGGACGCCGGGCGAACTGAATCGCATAGCCGAGTCTGATTGTGTGAATGAGCCAGCGGGACGGGCTGGGGAGCGCTAACCAGGCTTCCAGACACCGAGCCAGCGGGACCAACAGCACCACAGACGCACCGGGAGTGGGGCAGCGAGGCAGAGTGCAGAGACTCGACTCGGACGGCACAGCAGCCCGAAGTGGAGTCCGACTCCGCCGAGTGGTAGTGTGAATGGGAGACGGCACTGGTGCGGCCTCAACCACCACACTGCCACCTACTGGCGAGATGAGAGGGGGCTGCGGACGACGAGGCAGAGCCTCAGGACCAGACAGCCGCGCCCTCTTGTGACCTGGAGGATTTAGAAACAGCTCTTTTTGTGAGAAGGTGGGTACCGCTGGACTCCGGAGAGCCAGCGGCGGGACAGACGAAACAAATTCCTCCCGGCCCTCCTCCGGGAGTGGGAGAGATGGTGGAATCCTCTCCCAAAGTGCTGAAACTTCCTCCTCCAGGTCGCCCGTCTCAGGATCGCGACTTCCTCGATCTCTTGCCACCTGGCTTGGCCTGAGCGGGCTGGGCGCTCCATTCGCTGCCGGCTCCCTGCTGTTTGGCTGGTGGAGGCTGCTGCTTTGCCACTTTAGCAGGGGCAGAGGACGACGTGGGCGGGAACCCTCGGCGACGAGCAGGCTGAGGTTGCGCCGCCAGCTGGGTGGAGGCAGCTGCTGGCTGGCGGGGCAAGACATGTTTAATGGCCTCAGCCTGCTTCTGGGCGGCGGAGAACTGTTGGGCGGACATCGGTGGCAGCGCGCAGCTCCCCCAGCAACTGTTGGTCAAGGCCACCCTGGGGCATTTCCAATAACGCTTTTGCCTGATACACTTGCAAAAGGGCCATGGCATGCAGGGTGGAGGCGGCCTGCCCAAGGCTCTATAAGCTTTCTCTGTGAGGTTTGAGGAGAATTTACAGGCCCGGGACGGAAGGCGTGGTTCACCGCGCCAGCCGGAGGCCGTAGGACACAACTGCATCGCTACAGACCTCTCAACTGGGGGGATCCCCGTATAGCCTTTAGCCTCTCCGCCGTCCAGGGTGGTGAAGGCGGATGAGGGACCAGGTCTAGAGCGAACGCTATACAGCGTCCGCCAAGACTTAGTCACCTCATCGTGCACTTCCGGAAAGAAAGGCATTGGGGCAGGACACTGAGGACCAGCGCGACCCGCCCCGAGGTACCAATCGTCGAGCCGTGAAGGACCGGGACACGGGAAGGAAGATTCCAAGCAAGCCCGACCTTCTCGGCCACCCGGGAAAGCACAGCCGTCAACTCAGGATCCGACTCGACAAAGGCTGCAGCCCCGTGGGGTGGCAGCACGGCCGAGTCTTCCTCTCCCGAGGACTCCTGCTCATCTTCCAATGCCGTGATCGACATCTGATCTTCTGCAGGTGCACCAAAGGACAGCACAGCACGGTGGTAACACCACAGGCTGCGGTGCTGAAGAGGCAGTCGGGGCCCACGGAGCAGCGCTCGGCGGGGAAGCCCTTACCGTAATCCTCAAATCACCCTGCCTACACGCCGGCGAACCGTCATTCCGGCCGGAGCCAGAAAAAACGGCCGCACGGGGCATAGGGGAGGGGACCCCCACTCCCTGAGAACCAAGGAATGAGAGTCTCGATCTCAGCACCACGATAGTCATGTTCCCACAATGAGAACATGAACCATCTACAAATGCTGCTTCAGCATGCCATTTCAGAAAGACCACACTCCGCTTCCTTGGCCATGTCATTACCGCAGATGGTATTTTGCCTGACCAAGAGCACGTTAATGCAATACTTCAAGCTAACGCACCATCTGATGCCGCTGCCTTGCAATCCTTCTTGGGCCTTGCTTCATGGTACTCTAAGTTTATTCCAAATTTTGCAACGGTGGTGGCTCCCATGCGTGAATGTGTCAAAGATAAAGAAACTTTCACATGGTCTGCAGCTGCCCAGACCAGTTTTGATGAGGTCAAGCAGCTCTTGGTGTCCAGTTCTGCCCTAGCTCTGTTCGACCCCTCCCTACGCTCAGTGATTTCGACCGATGCCTGTGATTATGGACTCGGTGCTGTGTTCGCCCAAATTCAGCCTGGTGGTACAGAGAAACCAGTAGCTTTTGCTTCACGTACACTTACAATGGCAGAGCGTAAATAGTCAATCGTGGAAAAAGAGGCACTTGTGTGCGTGTGGGCTACAGAAAAGTGGCGCACGTATTTGTGGGGCAGGTGCTTTACTTTGCGCACGGACCACCAGGCACTCACAACCTTACTCACTACCAAAGGAATGAACAGGGCTGGATTGCGCATTGCCCGCTGGTCGGCTCGTCTGCTTTGTTTTGCCTATGATGTCATTTACAAACCAGGTTCACAAAACCATACTGCAGACTGCCTTTCACATCTCCCTCTGCATGTGCCAGCGGATCCTTCTACAGATGTGGAACCTGAACTTGTGGCTCTGATTTCTTCCACACTGAGTTCCCTTCCGGTCTCTGACTTTGACAGTGCTTGTTCCTCATGCTTAGAAATGGTGGCTCTTCGTGAACAGATTAGCCGTGGCTGGCCTCCATCTATACGGGCTGTTGCCCAGAATCTAATGCCCTACTACAAAATTAGGAAAGGAACTGCCTGAAGAGCTCAGAGACAGAATTGTGGCAAGGCACAGATCTGGCCAAGGTTACAAAAAAATTTCTGCTGCACTTAAGGTTCCTAAGAGCACAGTGGCCTTCATAATCCTTAAATGGACTCATTTGGGATGACCAGAACCCTTCCCAGAGCTGGCCATCTGACCAAACTGAGCTATCGAGGGAGAAGAGCCTTGGTGAGAGAGGTAAAGAAGAACCCAAAGATCACTGTGGCTGAGCTCCAGAGATGCAGTCGGGAGATGGGAGAAAGTTGAAGAAAGTCAACCTTCACTGCAGCCCTCCACCAGTCGGGGCTTTATGGCAGAGTGGCCCGACGGAAGCCTCTCCTCAGTGCAAGACACATGAAAGCCCGCAGGGAGTTTGCTAAAAAACACCTGAAGGACTCCAAGATGGTGAGAAATAAGATTCTCTGGTCTGATGAGACCAAGACAGAACTTTTTGGCCTTAATTCTAAGCGGTATGTGTGGAGAAAACCAGGCACTGCTCATCACCTGTCCAATACAGTCCCAACAGTGAAGCATGGTGGTGGCAGCATCATGCTGTGGGGGTGTTTTTCAGCTGCAGGGACAGGACGACTGGTTGCAATCGAGGGAAAGATGAATGCGGCCAAGTACAGGGATATCCTGGACGAAAACCTTCTCCAGAGTGCTCAGGACCTCAGACTGGGCCGAAGGTTTACCTTCCAACAAGACAATGACCCTAAGCACACAGCTAAAATAACGAAGGAGTGGCTTCACAACAACTCTGTGACTGTTCTTGAATGGCCCAGCCAGAGCCCTGACATCTCTGGAGAGACCTAAAAATGGCTGTCCACCAACGTTTACCATCCAACCTGACAGAACTGGAGAGGATCTGCAAGAAGGAATGGCAGAGGATCCCCAAATCCAGGTGTGAAAAACATGTTGCATCTTTCCCAAAAAGACTCATGGCTGTATTAGATCAAAAGGGTGCTTCTACTAAATACTGAGCAAAGGGTCTGAATACTTAGGACCATGTGATATTTCAGATTTTTCTTTTTTTTTTTAAATCTGCAAAAATGTCAACAATTCTGTGTTTTTCTGTCAATATGGGGTGCTGTGTGTACATTAATGAGGAAAATAATGAACTTAAATGATTTTAGAAAATGGCTGCAATATAACAAAGAGTGAAAAATTTAAGGGGTCTGAATATTTTCCATACCCACTGCATATAACATAATGATCACTCAAATGTACTTGTGTTTCAGGTACCAGTGGAGTGGATGAGACTGATGTGTTCATCAGTTCTGGTGAAAATGTCCGTCTGCCCTGTAATAATGCTCTTTCTGACTGCACATCAACTACATGGATCTTTGACAGTTTCAGACATGAAAAGACAGATGAACTGATTACTGGAGGGAAAAAGAAGGAAGACACAGAGAGACATGAGAGACTGAGTCTGGGGTCTGACTGCTCTCTGAACATCAAGAACGTCACAAAAGAAGATCTAGGATTTTACACCTGCCAACAATACATGAATGACAAACAACAAGGAAATGATACACGTGTTTTATTGCATGTTCTTCATGGTTAGTGTTTCGTGAATTATATGTTCAATTTTAAAAGGACACCATTCTCCTTTTAAACTCACATTTTTAGAAAAGACTAAAGTCTGTAATGTGATTTTTGTCTTGTGTTCAGTTTCATCATCATCATCATCCTCACAGACTGAGATCAGTCCAGGTCGCTCTGTGACTCTCTCCTGTCAGTTGTATCCATATGATGGAGAATCTTGTGATCTTTGGGACCGTTCTGAGGGAATTCATCTGTTGTGGGTGAATCAGGCTGGTGTTGATCTGACGACAGACTCCAGATATCAGATATCAGCTTCAGGACTCTGTATCATCAATCTGACTACAACACTCCTGAAGGAAGATGACAACAGAGAGTGGAGATGTCGGCTTACTCACAGAAATCAAGTCGAGACCTCAGTCAGATACACTGTCAAGTATTCAGGTTAGTGAAGTGACATGTGACATGTGGCCATGTCTCACCTCAGTCGTGGTATTGAGGGTGGGGAGAGCACTGGATATTCACTCCCCTCACCGACAATCCCTGCCAGACCTGAGACTCGAACCCATGACCTTTGGGTTACAAGTCCGACTCTCTATCCATTAGGCCACGACTGCCCCAATGGATGTTAGAGTCTCTGTTAGCTGATTAAAATATGATTGTATTATTCTACAGTGTGAATCATCTGAACTAACATTCATTCTTTACAGCTCAAGATGATTCAGTGACAGCAGTGATTCCAGTCCACACCACAAACTCTCAGGATCCCTCAACTATAAAGACACCAGAAACTAAAGGTACATCATCACTGTCTGTCATCAAATCAAGTACACACTGTAATCAGGTGAGAAACTAACTTCCCTAACTCACTTTCAGAAGACTCTCTATTTATATTGCATGACTCAATGGACAGATATGATATTTTGGTCTGTTTTCATATGATTCTCAATACCGGCAGGAATGACTGAGGTGCCCTTGAGCAAGGCACCTTACCCCATTCACTCCCCGGGCACTCTGTCTGTGTGTGTGTTTTCACTACTCCTAATGTGTACACACTAATTTGGATGGGTTAAATTCAGAGTATGAGTTACCATAGTTGACCTTTACATGTCACTTTCATTTACAGGAGATTCTTATCATCTCCAGTAACTGATCTGAAGACTGTTTGAGGGTGACACTGATATGTCAGTGTTTACAGTGCCAATTACTGAGAAAGAGCTTATCAAACCATATTAAATTTGTAGAGCTCATTCATTCACTTTCCCCACACAAACATGAAGTCAACATAAAAGCTAATGTAAATATACTCTTTCATAGTATATATTGTGCTTTTGAGCTTAAATGATTAAAATCATAGTGAGCATTTATTAAACATACAAGTCATCCCATGTTAGTGTGAGCAGCTTTCAGCACCATAACTGAGTCACACTGATATAGAGCTGCTCTGGACTACAGCAGATTGTAAAAGAAATGTCTTGGATAGACTTGTGGAACAGTGGAAGTTCACACAGGGTCACATATTCATCATTTATGTAATCTCAAGTATTACGTGATGATGATGATGATGATGATGATGTTCAAATGTTACATTATGTATTGAAGTGAACTAACAGACGTGATCCACAGATCCAGCTGTCATCACATCAGAAACTGGAGTCAGTAGGACTGCTGGATCATTATTCAGAGGTACGACACGTCTTTGTTTGCAGTTCATTTATGACGACAGCTTTATAACACTGAAACTATCAGTCAGTCTGTAAATGCTTGTCAATAATCGTTCATTGTTTGATACCCTTGACTTCAGTCATTTTCAGTTTCAGAGATTCAGTCTCTTCTTCCTCTCTCTCATCTGTCCACACGTGTTTCCTGCAGTGATTGTGATGATTGTTGAGATCGCAGTGTTTGCTGCTCCTACTGTGATTCTTCTTCAGATCATCTGTGCAAGAAGAGCTGGTGAGTTTGAGCTTCACACAATCTGATGATTCACACTCATCTGATCTGGAACAATCTGCAGTCATGATAAAAACACATATGAGAGATCAATGAATGCATTTATATTGCAGGGAGGAAGAACTCGCAGCACCTAGAGGAAATAGAGATGCCTACAAGATTACAATAAAATACTGCTGAGTTTTGAGCGAATCTGCAATAATATCTAAAATAGCAAAAACTTAAAAAGGATTGTTCATTAATTTTCTTCTCAGAAAAAAACCTCTAAGCACCCTGAAGAAATAGTGATACCATCATGTTTAGATTAATTTCTCATTTATATGGATTTTATGGATATTTGCCTACAGTGTTCAATGTAATTTTCTAGTTTTTTTCATTTATAAACTGCTTTAATTATAATAATTACAGTAATGGACAGACTCAGACTGTTTGTATAATCTTCTGTTGGAGCTGGTTTGGTGATTCTATTATCTTGTCTGTTCGTTGCTGTTTTTAGCATTTTATTTTACAATTTTGAATGATCGCTACTAATTTTCTTAATAAAACGTCTACAATTGTGTCTAATGTCTCCTTTCCTGAGATATTTGTTACATATATGTCCATCAACAAACTGATGTGTATTTTTCTAATGTATTGCAGTGCACATGTGGGAACTGTATTATTAACAGTATCAATAACAGCACATACATTATTATTTGCAGTTGTGCCACCCTGACATTTGAGAATATACAAATTGCCGGGCAAAAGTTTTTCAATTATCTCAACCGCTTTAAAACTACAGATATTTATAACATTTGTTTATATGTATATTCAAACACAACATTATGCCAAAGTATTTTCTTGAATTTCTTATAAATAAAACCATCTTATTAAAAAAAAAAAAAAACATTTTGTGAGGATTGAATAATTCTGATGTCATTTGAAATCCACTTCACCTCCACCCCTTCCACCCTGCTGTCCACTTTCAAAGTAAAGAGAGTGATAAAGAAATGTCCATGTCTTCCTACAATTTCTCCTCTTCCTCTTTCCTCTACACCAGTCTCCTCCATTATACTCAGCTCTTCTTCTATCCTTCTTTTCCACGTCCTCCTCTCTTCTCATGTATGATCTCCTTCTATCTGTTCCACTCTTCCTGTTCCTTCTCATTACATCCCCATAAATGTTTGTGATTTGTGTAAAGCCAATAATTTTTTTTTTTCCTGATATATTAAAGTTTTGGTTGGATGTATGAACTACTATGAAAACATCTGAGAATTTTTGTATGTAGTGTTTTGAGAAAATGGTCCAAATTAAGTCTTATAATCTGTTTAGGACAATTACAAAGTGTTCAGATCACTGAGTTAACTGTTTTGAGAACAGTGATCTGAGTTTGGAGAAATGTGTCAAATCGATTGAGAAAAACTGTAACTGAAAAGATGGGAGTTGAATGTCATGCAGCACTTAAAGAAAGAAAAGGAAGTGACATCAGAATGATTCAGAATCAACAGTCTAAACTGGGTTCAGAGATGATCACGGCTCGATGTGGTTAAACTGAGTTCAGAGGAACATGTTTCCAAACCTCCACAGTGAGCTCACAGCTCTGAAACACTACAACTGCTATAATTAATTCACCATTTTAGTTACGGAAGTGTAGAACAGAGATCAGCCATCTCAGTATCGTGAGAAAGTCTTGACTCTGGAATAGATTCAGATCATCATCATACAGACACTACAGCACAAATAGACCGAACAAAAATGAATAAAGTATGAAAGGAATATCAAAAAGTTTTAGAATGCAACAGCAGTAATGGAAATATAGTTCATAATGCAAAAGGTCTTATCTGAATGCTGTAGATGTGCAAACAGAAAATGTCTCAGCAGTCAATGAAACCATATAGTCACTTTAGACACTGAATCCCACTGGTGTAATCCAAACCAGGTAATATTGCAGTAAATATTTGCACAAACAGTCCTTTTTCTCTTTCAGAGCCCCATAACAGAGTCTTCTGTGAGCTTCTAAACAATATAAAATAAACATTTGTCAAGAATACATCAAATGTGCATTGGGATTTCAGTTGAGCATTTGAAATATAATTCACTTAACTCTTCAAACAAAAGGTGATGTTCGGCTTTCTTTCACCCCACCAAACACACACATTAACATGCCCTCCTTTCTTCTCTTTTAAAGGAAACCTTATTTTCCTCTTTCTATCGCCCTCTTGTGGCCAGGATGATAAATGTCACCCCTGTAACAGGGTAACTGATACAAAAACTGCCTGAGCTCTTATTATTGAACACATCACCATAAGATGCTCTTGGGGGACAGTTCCTATTACAGTAAAAGTGTACTGTAAATCAACAAAAAATAATTTGAGTGGGTATTAACCCTCTGTAGTCTGAGGCTGATTTGGGGCCTGGAGAAGTTTTGACATGCCCTGACATTTGTGCTTTTTTTCAGTTGTTCATAAACATATTAATGGAAAAAGTGTCATTACAACTGTATTCAGCACAAACTAGGCTACCATAATATGTGAGGAACATGTATGTACATGTTTGTCTTTTTGAAGGAATAACGTTTATGCGTGGTTATCGAAAAAACAAAAAACTTATGTCACTGAAATAAGGCCAAAAAAATAATATTATATACGTGTTCACAAGACTTTTGGGTATTGGAGATTGTAGACTAAAGTTTTTGCTTCAGAATGATGTAAAGATTATGCTGCCTGCTTGTTCATATAAAACAATAGAGAGATTTATTTTTGGTAAGACACTTTTTGTCAAGAAACACAGTATGTGTGGAGGCGTGAATCATCATGAATAATGGGCCATTTACACCTGAGAATACAAAAGAATCGCATAATGAGTTGTAATGACCTGCATAAATAATAAGGCCTTTCAAACAGGTAGGCTGTGAAAAAACCCCTCTGTGATCATGTCTCAAGCTCATCATGGTGTATATCAAACATACAGAAAAAACAGCAATACTGTGAAATATTATTACAATTTAAAATAATGGTATTATATTATATTCTTTAAAATATAATGTATTTCTGTGATGCAAAGTGTCTGAACAATTATGTTCAATAATTATAATCTGAACAATTATTGATCCTGTCTGCGCTTGATTGCTCCTGTCTGCCTCGCTGCCTCGCTGCTGGTGGTTTGCGTCTCAGTATAGCTTTGTTTTCTATTACTTTTATTGAATCTCTTACTTTTATTCATTGTTGCCTATATTATTATTATTGCCTACCACATTAATCTGACGTCGCTAGCTTGTAATCTTTGAATCTAAATCGCTGTTACAATGCATTTGCATCTCGCTAGCTTGTTAACTTGTCATCAGTCTCTCGCGTGCTCCTTTTTCAACACGTTCATCAAACAGTGGTAACTCGGATCAGTCTAAAAACACGGTGAGTCATGTCATCCTCTCCCAGTGTTATTTCGTGTTCAGTTTGTCACATGTTCAGCATAGCTCTCTCTGACAGCGACGAGGGATTTACATGTCATAAATGTAGGGAAATAGTCAGGCTGACAGAGAGATTCTCAGAATTAGAGACACGCATCCAAACTTTAATCGAAGATAGTAAGAATGCAGGGGCATCAGATACTGTTTTGGATGCGACTAGTTTAGTGAACTCTGTACATTGTTCGGTTCCGGCTGTAGAGCCCGCGCAGCAGGGCACTTGGGTAACGGTGAGGCGGCCTACCTGCGGAAAACACCACTCTTCCGTTCCAGTAAGAACATCAAACAGGTTCTCCCCACTCAGTGACACACCCACTGAGAATCCTGTTGAAAGTGCCCTAGTTATTGGCGATTCTATTACACGGAATGTGAAAATAGAGACACCAGCCACCATAGTCACATGTTTGCCATAAGTCAAAGCACCTGACATCAAAGCAAATTTAAAAGTGCTGGCTAATGCTAATCGTAAATACTCTAAAATTATTATTCACGTCGGCACAAATGATGTTCGACTTCGCCAGTCGGAGATAACTAAAATTAACATTAAAGAGGTGTGTGAACTCGCAAGTACAATGTCAGGAGAAGTAATTTGCTCTGGTCCCCTTCCTGTTCGTTGGAGTGATGAGATAGTTAGCAGATTATCATCACTCAATGGCTGGCTGTCTAAGTGGTGTCCGCAGAATAATATAGGTTTCATAGACAATTGGAAACGTTTTTGGGGCAGACCTGACCTGTTGAAAAGAGATGGTATTCATCCATCCCGGGATGGTGCTGCTCTTCTCTCTAGTAATATGATGCACATAGTCTTAGAACTAAAACATGACAAACTGGGGCCCAGGTCAGGAAGCAGACAGACTGGCTAAACCGACCGTCTGCTAGCTGCCTCTTGTTACAGAAGTCAGATAATTACCAACACATAGAAACTCTTACACCTAGATATTATCACATAGAGACTGTGTCTGTGAATTGATGTTCAACAAATAAAAAATAGAGAATTCACAGACAATAAACTAATGTGCTGTGTTTGTGTCACGATCACCATCTGTTCCTGTCATGTTCCTGTCAATCCCGGACTACATTTCCCACGATCCTCCATTGCTCATCACCTGCACTCACTTCACAATCATCCACACTAATCACCACACCCAGCTGCAGCTCATTATCAGGACTATAAAGGACTTTCACTCACACCACCTCACCGCGAAGTCTTGATTCACCCTGTGACAATTCAGAGCGTTATTTCCCTGTCTGCCTGTCTGTTACCGTTCCTGTCTGTTCCTGTGTATTGACCCGTTGCTGCCTGTTCCTGTGTATTGACCCGTTGCTGCCTGTCCTGACCCTTGCCTGTTAACTGTTCTGTGAGTGATATCCGCCTGTCCTGACCTCTGCCTGTACCTGGATTACGATTCTGCCTGTCCCTTGCTGTTCTCGTCTGCTCTGTTTGACCCTGCCTGTAGACCACTCTCATTTGAATAAAGCTGCAAATGGATCTTACCATGAGTCCCGCTACGTTACAGTTTGACAGAAACCTGGCTAAAACCGTACGACTACATTACTTTAAATGAGTCTAGCCCTAAAGGTTATGATTATCGACACAATCCTCGACAGAAAGGCAAAGGGGGAGGTGTTGCTGTAATTTATAGTAATATTTACAGTATCAGCCAGAAGTCTTTCAAATATAATTCCTTCGAAGTGATGGTGCTTTACGTAACATTATGTAAGTTGACATTTGTGCTGGCTACTGTATACAGGCCACCAGGACACCATACAGAATTTGCTGATTTTCTATCAGAATTAGTACTAGCTGCAGATAAAGTCCTTGTTGTTGGTGATTTTAATATCCATGTAGATAATAAAAAAGATTAATTGGGATTGGCATTTACAGACATTCTAAACTCTATTGGTGTTAGACAACAGGTGTCAGGACCCACTCATTTTCGTAATCATACTTTAGTACTTCTAATATTGTCACATGGAATCAATATTGATGCAGTTGAAATTCTGCAGCAGAGTGATGACATCTCAGATCATTATCTAGTCTCATGTATACTACATTTAGTCAAAGTGGCTAAACTGCCTCCCTGCCATAAATATGGTAGAACCATCACTTCTACCACTAAAGATTGCTTTATAAATAATCTTCCTGATCAGTTTCATCACCTTAGCATACCAGACAGCTTAGAAGACCTCGATGTTGCAACAGAAACTATTGCCTCTGTCTTTTCCAGCACATTAGACTCAGTTGCTCCTTTGCGTTTAAAAAAGATTAAGGAAATTAATCCAACACCATGGTACAATGAGCACACTCGGGCCCTAAAAACAGCAGCTAGAAAAATGGAGCGCAGCTGGAAGAAAACAAAACTAGAAGTATTTTCGCATTTCGTGGAGAGAGAGAATGACTTAGTACAGAAAGGCCTTAAAAACTGCTAGATCTGCCTATTTTTCAAAACTTTTAGAAAAAAAATAAACACAACCCTAGGTATTTATTTGATACAGTGGCTAAATTAACAAGAAATAAAGCTTCAACTTCTGATGTTTCCAAAGAGCACAGCAGTAATGACTTTATGAACTTCTTTACTTTGCAAGATTGATAATATTAGAGAAAAAATTATAACCATGCAACCTACTACGGTATCGTGTCAGACAGTGCATTGTAGTGTCCCTAAAGAAAAATTCAATTCATTTACTGCTTTAGGAGAGGAAGAATTGTCTAAACTTGTTAAATCATCAAAATCAACAACATGTATGTTAGACCCTATACCGACTAAGCTATTGAAAGAGATGCTTCCGGAGGTCATAGATCCTCTTCTTAATATTGTTAATTCATCTTTATCACTAGGATACGTACCAAAAACTTTTAAGCTGGCTGTTATTAAACCTCTTATTAAAAAAACACAACTTGATCCTAGAGAATTAGTTAATTACAAGCCGATTTCAAATCTCACTTTTATGTCAAAAATACTAGAAAAGGCAGTTTCATCACAACTATGTTCCTTTTTAAAAAGAAATAGTATCTGTGAGGATTTCCAGTCAGGATTTAGACCGTACCATAGTACTGAGACTGCTCTCATTAGAGTTACTAATGATTTGCTCTTATCATCAGATCGTGGTTGTATCTCTCTATTAGTGTTACTGGATCTTAGTGCTGCATTTGACACTATTGATCACAATATTCTTCTAAATAGACTCGAAAACTTTTTTGGCATTAGTGGAATTGCACTGGCATAGTTCGAATCATACTTATCTGACCGTTATCAGTTTGTAGTAGTAAACGAAGAGAGGTCATATCACTCACAAGTTAAATATGGAGTACCGCAAGGCTCAGTACTAGGACCGTTGCTTTTCACTCTGTACATGCTACTCTTGGGAGATATCATTAGGAAGCATAGCGTTAGTTTTCATTGTTACGCTGATGATACTCAGCTCTATGTTTCTTCGCGCCCTAACGAAACTTACCAATTCGCTAAATTAACAGAATGTATAGCTGATATAAAAAACTGGATGACCAGTAATTTCCTACTACTAAATTCAGAAAACAAAGAGATTCTAATTTTTGGACCGAAAACTTCCTCACGCAATAACCTAGAATACTGTCTGACACTTGATGGCTGCTCTGTTAAGTCTTCGTCGTCAGCTAGGAACCTGGGTGTGCTCTTTGATACCAATCTTTCATTTGAAGGCCATGTTACTAGCATCTGTAAAACCGCATTCTTCCATCTTAAAAATATATCTAAACTATGACATATGCTCTCAATGAAAAATGCAGAACAGTTTGTTCATGCGTTCATGACCTCAAGGCTAGATTACTGTAATGCTCTACTGGGTGGTTGTTCCTACCGCTTGATAAATAAACTACAGCTCGTACAAAATTCAGCAGC
The DNA here is from genome assembly GCF_018812025.1 of Megalobrama amblycephala. Taxonomy (NCBI): domain Eukaryota; kingdom Metazoa; phylum Chordata; class Actinopteri; order Cypriniformes; family Xenocyprididae; genus Megalobrama; species Megalobrama amblycephala. Next base: position 1,724,397 of record NC_063047.1, read on the forward strand.
TAGAGTTCTTACTAGAACTAGGAAGTATGACCATATTAGCCCAGTTCTGTCATCACTGCATTGGCTTCCTGTTAAACATTGTATAGATTTTAAAATCTTGTTAATTACTTACAAAGCACTAAATGGTTTAGCTCCCCAGTACCTAAGCGAGCTCTTAAAGCATTATAGTCCTTCACGTTTATTGTGATCTCAGAATTCAGGCCAGCTGATAATACCTAGAATATCAAAATCAACGGCAGGTGGTAGATCCCTCTCCTGTTTGGCACCTAAACTCTGGAACAATCTTCCTAGCATTGTTCGAGATGCAGACACACTCTGTCAGTTTAAATCTAGACTAAAAACGCATCTCTTTAACCTGGCATACACATAACACATTATCAATTTATATTTTCAAATCCGTTAAAGGATTATTAGGCTGCATAAAATAGGCCAGCCGGAACCAGGAACACTTCCTATAACACCAGATGTACTCGTTACATCAGAAAAAGAATGGCATCTACGCTAATATTAGTCTTTCTGTTTATCCCAAGGTTTACCGCAGTCAACCAGATCCGGGCCGTATCCAGCTGAGACCAAGGACCGGCGCCATGACACGACCACAACGCAGCCCTGAAGTATCAGCAGAGATCGAGTCGACTAGATCATCCATTGGGAAGAAATCATCAACACGACAGCCAGTGCCACAGTTCCTCAACAAACCGTCCATACCGGCATGATGAATACAATCCTCAACTGGACACGACCACAACGCAGCCCTGAAGTATCAGCAGAGATCGAGTCAACTAGATCTTCCATTGTGAAGGCCTCATCGACATGACAGCCAGTAGCACAGTTCCTCAACAAACCATCCATACCGGCGTGATGAATACAATCCTCAACTGGATGGAACTGAAATAAATACTCTGAATGTTGCGATCCTATCAGACTTATGATAGCAACCTGAATCGTAACAAAGCACTGTTCGCCAGAGGAGAACTGGCCCTCCGACTAAGCCTGGTTTCTCCCAAGGTTTTTTTCTCCATTTTAACACCTATTTGCCACCTGATGTCACCTGATGTCACCTGATGGAGTTTGGGTTCCTTGCCGCTGTCGCCTTTGGCTTGCTTAGTTGGGGACACTTGACATTTGACTTGACATTTGATATTCAAAGGTATTCTTGACATTTATTCAACAGTGCTTCTGATCTGCCTGCAATGACACAATTCTTTAAGATCTGCTGTGCAGCCAAAATTATGTACCAGTTATCAATGTAAAGCTGCTTTGACACAATCTGCATTGTAAAAAGCGCTATATAAATAAAGGTGACTTGACTTGACTTGACCTCTATGGCATTTCATATAGGCTTTTAGCTTAAAAGCATGCACATTTGGAGAAATATTGATGGACTCTCATATGTTTATGTCAATTTTCCATACAGAGGAGTAATATTTATTCAACATTTATTGTCATCACTATGAGCGCTGGATACTGTTTTCAATTCATTCTTGCAGCCGGAGGGCGCTCTGTGCACCTTTAGTCCACAAATTAATCTAAAGAAGAACAACCATGTGACTCTCCAGGAACTGAACTAACAGAGGCTTCCAGAGATCGCTAACTATGGCTATTCAAAACACTTTTCAAGACAATAAATGCACGATTGAGACAACGTATTCATGTATTGCCTCAATCAACTTGCGTCTGAATATCGCTCATTCCGTGGGCGTGGCCGCATTAGCGGGTAATGAGCTGAATCACGGACTGACATGGCTCACTTTTCATACAGATTATATAAACAGAGAATATTTGTTTTCGATTTGACTTACACGATTTAAAACCTGACATTTCAAATTTTTTTTAGACACAAGTCTCATTTTTGTGTCATTAGTATTCACTAAGTTACAGTTAATTTTCTGAGAACTATCAGATTGGAGTTCGTTCAGAGGGAGATGACAGATCACGCATCATGTTAGTTTT